>NC_133777.1:68117157-68190254 GCF_003597395.2 Chelonoidis abingdonii | reverse complement strand
TCCTCTTGTCGGGGAGGAGTACAGAAACTGATTTAAAGAGCCCTTTATATCGATATAAAGGGCCTTGTAGTGTGGATGGGTACAGCGTTAAATCGGTTTAACGCTGCTAAAATCAGTTTAAACGCGTAGTGTAGACCAGGCATAAGAAGTGAATTAGAAGCAGTTCCATGAAGTATATTGCTCGTGAGTTCCCTTTCCAATATTGCTGTTTGTACCACATTTTCCTTTTAATTATATTCTTCTCCCTATTGTTGTAAAAAAGAACCACACAAACTGGGGAGACTAAGAAATGAAATGCAGGAGAGACAGTCAAATGAACTAGACAAAGTGCTGTCAAATGCACAAAGTAAACTAAATGAAACTGAGGGACCACTTTTTTTTTCTGATACTTAAGTCATCGTGGGTGTTACCTGTACCTGTAGTTACATTTATCTACAATTTAAGATGCAGAATTTATATTTTGTTGGATATTTTGCATTAAGATGCTATTTCTGGAGGAAAATGCTTTTTTTTAAAAAGCTCATTTTTTACACAACCTCCATTTCGTTCCAGAGTTAATTCCCTCATTCAACAAAGAATTTAAGCATGTTCATAACTTTAAGCCAATGGGACTATTCACGTGATTAAAGTTATGCACATGCTTAAGAACCTTGGGGCCTGATCCAAAGCCCAGAGAAGTCAATGTGAGTCTTTCATTGTCTTCAAAGGGCGTTGGATCAAAAACCTTATTGAATTGGGGCCCTAAAGAACTAACTGTTTGGCTTAAGGCCACTTAATGGAAGTTGTGTGTGCACAACAAATGCAGAACTAGATCCCAAATGTAATGATTCTAACATACTACTCTGATTTTTTTTTTTTTATTATTATCTTATAGTTGAGTAAACTACATAAACTATGTTATGGTAATCAAGTCAGACCATGGAATGTAAAAGATGTAACACTAACAGCTAAACTAAACTAAACGCTTTTGCATTTGCATTTGTCTAAGGAACACTTATTCAAGTATTTCATGTATTTACATAAAGTTTAAATGGCTCAGATTTAATTGTTCTTTATCATTAGCCCATATCTATTCTTTTGGTTAGCTTAGTTGTGCTGAATTAACTTGTGTCAAAACAGTTATTCTTATTTTTTTTTTAAAAGTACTCTGCTTAGTAAGAGTTCAGCATAAGAACGCTACTTCTTCCTGAAGGGGTTAATACCACAAAACAAAGACATCTGGCAGAAGCTGTGGGTGTTGGCTGTGGCAGATCCCAGGTCCGTACCAGTCTCTACAAGGGAGCTGTCATGCTTGTTGATTTATCCTTCCCTAATGTCACGGGGTACGGGATGTTGAAACTGTGGCTAGAATGTGAAATACTAAATCATAATCGTCATTTTTTGTGTGTGTGTCTAGGGAGGCTCATTTTTGGCCTCTGCTCACAACTTGTAAGCATTGGAGGCAATTCCACATATTTACAAAATCTGGTATGTAGCACAAAAAGGCCACAGTATTTTGGTATTTGAAACACTGCATATATTAGTGCACAACAATGAATGATGGCAACCATTTAAATCAAGGCATACACTGATGATATATTACAATAGACAATATGGAAATACATGGAAAGTACTTGTAAATGCCACATTAAATGAACTGTACTCTATGGTGTTGCAGGGAAAACCACATATAAATCTCACAATTTCTACACAGTGAATTAATTTTCCTCCTTCAACACAGTTTGGCTAATTAATTAAGCTTAGCTATAAGCATATTATGTTAGTTGCTTAACATCTTGAAAACATGACAGGTTTGCATGTAAAATGTATGTGAAGCTAAGTTTCTGCATTGTAGATAGCATAGCATATTTTCTGCTAGCTTGCATTAAATGTTGCCTCTGAGTCTTAATTTCCCCCCCATTTCCTGTCACTATGAGACATACCATAAATGGCTGGTTATGCTACTGAGCAGAAAATGAATGTCATGATTTATTATCAATGGATCCATATATAATAAGAAACTATCCAGCAAGATAAACTTAACAATTCATGTTCTTCTGACAGAGTAGATTAAATGCCATCTTTTTCTTATACTCAATGAATTGTTTTATTTTTTGCTTTCCCAATATCTTTAGCTACTTCTCAGGATTAAAATAGTAAAGAAGGCATATCCCTTGACTATTAAAAGTTTAATGTAAAAGATAATATTTATGTTCTGTTCCTACCTAATTCACAACTGCAGCATAATAACTTTCCTTCTGCTGCTTTGTTAAAGTATGATGGTGATTGTGCATTCATGATGGTAGAATGAATGTATGGTGATAGGAACTTTTAATGCTTATAGATGTCAATATTATGTGTAACAGCTGCATCTTTTCTTCTGTCATCATACATAAGTTTTACACTTTAGGCTGTGTTCTCTCCTGCATGCATTACTTCCCTAAGTCTTAAAAGATGCCTTGCATGTTAACCAGATGAACATATGCACATATACTGTAACACTTCGAATCCAATGGCTAAAACGTTGCTTGTTTTAGGAATATTTTCTAAGTTAAGAGGTAAATACTGTTTTTTCACTTCTGCCAGAATAAATCCCAATTTACACCAGTATAATTGAGATCAGATACTGACCTTGAATAAGCAAGTTCCAAATAAGCAGTCTGCTTGAATGTATTCAAATATAAATTAAAGGCCAAACTCTACTTTTACACCAGTACAAATCAAGGGTTCTTGAATTTAAGTTAAGGGTTATTCTATGTTTGCACTAGTGTAACTGGAAGTAGAAATTGGACCTAAGCAACCAATCCTACTTCACTTAACTCTATAGTAAAACTGCTATTGATGTCAACAAGAGCAACAACAGGCTCTAAATCGTTATTTAGGAAAAAATGTAAAATGATTTTTCTAAATGAGTCTTTGAGGTTCCAAATGCAAAGTGTTTGCTTATTGCCATATCGCATTTGCTCAGTTCACAAGTAAAATTTGTATCCCCATATTTAGTATACCCACAAATTCAACATGAGCTCAGACAGCCAAACTGGGTTCTTTCCATTTCATGCATCTGTATGAATCAAAGATTATGTTGGCAGAGATTTAGATATTCAGTGGCTTGGATATCTTCTTTACATTCACATTTCTGGCTGTCCTTCATTTTCTATTTGTGTAATAGGTCATTGCAACACCCTTGTGAAGTTCTATTGCAGTTTGCTGTGATCCAGATCTTAAGTGGCATGGTGAAGATGGGTGGTTGGTCTATGGGATCTGTGATCTTGATCCCTCTGTTTTCCTATAGTCTCCACTTCTTAGCTTTTGGAGATTGTCCTAAAATTTTCAGAGCTTTGGCCACTAACCAGATAGGTTTCCTGTATTTACGGCTGCATCTGGGGTGGGGTAAGGAGTTGTCATAGACTGACAAGTCTGGGTTCATTATCATGCAATCGTATTCACATATTGTTGCTGCTTCTGTTTGGAGGAGTGGTGTTAAGATATGTACAAGAATGGGGAGTCAGATTTTTGGTGTTGACCTTAGCACTCCTGTGGCAGTTCTCATAGCAGTGTTTAACTGTCTGTTGACAAGTTGACATAGGTACAAGTTTGTTTCTCTTTTGATGTTTGCCCTTGAAAGGCTATTTTGCTTGAAATCATTGCTTTTTAGACTGTGGAGCCATCTATCGGTATTCGGCCCCCACGTTGTGGCATCGGTCCTGCCAAAGAACTTAACAGCTAGAACCATGTGGATGTTGCCATCTTCATCCCCTCTGCATTGAGGACCACATTGAAATTCTACTTTTGGCAAGGTCAGACAGTTAAGAATCAGCAACTTTCCTAATATTTTTTTCTTGTGAACCTAATCTCTGTTACAAGTTTCATTCTGGAGGTCAACAATGGAATGTTCAGTATGGTAACAAAGAATTTCTCACATGAAGGTCCTGATTCTTCTCTATCTTTCACCTTCAATCATCACTTTCCTCTTCCTCATGAGGAAGAGGAAAGTAAAATGCTTCTGTTTGATCTGGAAGCATATTATGTCCACTCTACGGATGTTGGTGACAATACAAGCTGCAAGGTAGTGAAGAATCAGGCACCACATGTTTATTCAGTGTGTTGTCTTTCTGATGCTTACTGCTTTCAAGTCTGAATCACAACATCCAAATTACAAGCTATTCATTTGAATTTGGTTGTTACATTACTTGGGATCATAGTATCTGTCCAGTCTAATCTTTGTCTCTCCAAGGTCTTATACTGTGCCCATTGTAGTGGTATCTGAGTACATACAGTAAAATTTTCTAGTAATGATATTTAGATCCCACAAAATGTCATTAAAGCAACACCCAAATAGTGAGACGAGAATGTACAGTATTGTGAACGTTCTCTCTCAAAGTCATGTAAGCCAGGACATTTGGAAGTAGCCTAAAGCCAATGGATATGGCTTGGCTGCGTGAGCCAAAAAGTGGAGCTACATAAATTTATTATATATGCATACAACAGGAAATTAATAAAGTGTAAAGTATATAAGCTGTCACAGTGAAGTGCCAATAAATAATGTCAGCATACCCTCTCTGACTTGGCATAGCTTATCTTTCATAAACACAAAGCCAAGCCAGACACACTAACTTCCCCACCTCTGTTGTTCTGCAGCCTCCCCATGTACATACAGGAAAATGGGTTTGGAAGGCATGTACAAGCAGGGTTCACTTTTGCCTATTCAGGTGCCTTCTCACTTCTATATGTAACTGGAAATGCCACACATTACTGTTCTTATGAATTATGTTGATCAGACAATGTCCCTTATTAATGTCTAAAGAATGTTTCCCGTGTAAGTATTGTATGGGCACCTAACAATCCAATTGTGCCCTTCTGCATCACACCTGCCTGCAAAAATGAGATCAGCTTCTCTTGCATTTAAGGAGATATGCTGGACCAAACTTTAAAAGTTATTATCAAGCAGAAGGGTCATTCCTCTCTTTGCTCTAGAAAGCCTGGGGGTAGAAGGATGGTCATGATTTTCAAGGCCAGATAACTATAGTAAGGGGTCTAGGCACTCACCTAGAATCAGAGGTGTTTGAGGTAGACATTTTACAAATCATTTCTTTCATCCCCTATTTGGTAGCGTAAAAACCACAGAAACTGTCCCACCTCAGATATCTTACAATGTGAGGGCATTATCCTGCTCCACTGAAAGTAATGAATGCAGGATCAAGTCATTACTTTAAGAGGAGACACAGCAGCTGAGTGAAACAAACAAAAGAAAGGAACAAGGGTCAGGTAATGGTAATACACACATTTGCATAGACTGCTATTTGCCCAGTTTTCAGGGACAACGTTTTAATTTGTTAATGAAGACAAATAAGTACACCTCTACCTTGATATAACGCTGTCCTTGGGAGCCAAAAAATCTTACTAAGTTATAGATGAAACCGTGTTATACTGAATTTGCTTTGATCCACTGGAGTGCGCAGCCGCCCTCCATCCCTCCCTCCCGGAGCACTGCTTTTCTGTGTTACATCTAAATTCGTGTTATATCGAGTGGCATTATATCGAAGTAGCGGTGTAGATCAGAAGCACTATTTTATTATCTGGGAATGGTAATGTTAGAATTATTCAGAGCTCAAGACTCTTGTTTGCTGTTCTTACTACAGGAGCATGAATGACTTCCTTCATAGTCGATCTTCTATTTCCATTTAATCAGATTTTTCAGAAAGTTACAGCCTAGGTTACCTAAAGAAAAAAAAGGGACAGATTCTGGGACATGAGGGACACAAGTATAAACTGGATGCCATTGGACCTACTCTGTATTTACATCATAAATAAGATCAGAATCTGGCCAAAAGTGTGAAATTTCATAAACTCAATTATATCAGAACAAAATTTCATAAAATGAAATGTATGTTTGTGAATAGAAAATCAACTAGCAAAGAGATCTGTAAACTTATGGTTTCTGAGTTATATCTCCATTGAGATCTCTTCATTAATTTCTAATAAACATCGATATTTGTTTGTACATTCAGAAAATAGCTTTTTGAGTGTAAAGTTTCATCAGCTTTTGAAGATGGTTTCAGTCCAAAATTCTTTATGTAGACTTCAAACCTGAATTTTAAAAATATTTGGAGGAAAGTGCACCACTTCAAGATTTCAGTGTAAATTGCATTTTTTCAACACTATATTTAAAATAGTTTGTTAAAGTTATGTCAAGAAGAGAGTGATGTTTGGGAGCAAATTTTCCCACTGCCTTCAGTGGATCTCCATTATTGTGGGTGCAAATAACTGTGGGTCAACTTTAGAATATACAGTTATTTGTTCCCAGACTTTGGTTCACTTAGGCTACTAAATCTCTGTGCCTGGAAATGAGGGGCTTAAACATTTAAGAGGTCTAAATTGAAGGTGCAAATAATTGCACTATTATTTGCACCAAGTAGAATGGAGGCCAGTGTAGAAAATCTCTGTCTTTTAAGGATCTAGGCGATGGGGATGGAGAATGCAGTTGGGAGTAAGAAAACATGTTTTAAATGGCAAAAATTTCCCTTGTCCTAAATCTTGTCCATGTGCAGTTATGCACATGGAGTATCTAGTTTATTTGTGTATGAGAAAACAATCAAACCCTTGTAGAATATCACTCTGAGTCTGATCAAAAACCCATTCCAATCAATGAGATTCTTTCTGTGATTCTTGAAGGCTTTGGATCAAACCTTCTCATAAAAATTTTCATCACAAATTAAGCCTATTTAACTTTTTTTAAAGGCTGAACACAGCAAATAGAGATGAACTGTCTGAGTCACATGATTAATTTTGAATGCCTGAAGTCTTTCTTTTATTATAAGGCTAAAGACAAGTTGTTTTTGTTGTTGTTGATTAGATTAAAGCTGTGGGAAAATACACAAGGAAATGCGGTGCATAGCCTACTTCAAGTCTTGACATGATTGTCAACCTCTGTACAATTAAAGGTAACACCTCTGAGATTTAAATCTGACCTGTCAGTTGGTTGCCACATTGTGCTAATTTTAAAAAAAAACAAACCAACAAACAACTCTGTCCCTTTCTCAGGCTAATTATTGCTAATGCTCTGTAGTTTGATGTGAAATTAAGTTTGGGGTAAGCTATAGTATTCGATACTTTTTTAACTTAATTAGCTGTACTTTTCTTAATAAGAGCGACACCGTTCCTGTTATAGTCCAACATATCTGGGTGAATTAGTACTTTTTAATAAAAAAATACAGGCTTTGGGGAAGCCCAGTGGTCCAATACACTCTTGGCTGTTGTGATAAGGGTCAGATTTTGAACCTTTTACTCCCATTGGTGAGCATTTACTCCCAGCAGTAGTCCCATTAAAGTTTAGGGGAATTATTTCTGTGAGTAATTACTCAGCAGTCTGTCCCTAAAGAACCATTGCTACCTTTTGTGAGAGTAAGGGATATTGGCTTCAGTTCCCTGTTCAAATTCTGATCAAGCAATTACATTCTGTCTGTCTATATCCCACTGTTGATTAGGACCTTCTTTGTTCTCTGCCCTCAGATGTTGTGTAGGGGTGCTGTCAACTGTTAAATAGTAGCAGAAAATCCCGTGGCACCTTATAGACTAACAGACGTTTTGGATCATGAGCTTTCGTGGGTGAAAGGTGCCACAGGATTCTCTGCTGCTTTTACAGATTCAGACTAACACGGCTACCCCTCTGATAACTGTTAAATAGATATCACTTTCCACCCAAACTTCAGATGCATTTCAGTGAAGAGTAAGTAATCCCTATGTAGCTCTTTCCTCACTTACCTTGCAGGGGTGCTGCAAAGGATTAATTAATTAATTAGCTGCAAAGGATTTTGGTTCAGGAGAGGTATTAGAAGTACAAAGTTATTTACTCATAAATGAATAGATGCTTAAATTATTCAAACAGTCTGGCTAATATACAGGGCTTGTATATTATTGTATAACATGCACTGTACATGAAATCACCTCTCTTTTCCCTCCATTTTCAATTTACAGCAATAATAATTTTCAGGAAAAGTCTTTGCAGAGTTTAAGGACCAGCTGGGGTTTTCAGGGAAGGACTTGGGCTTTGATCATTATTGCTAAAATGGCCTTGTCCAGCTTTTACTGGCATTTGAGACCAAGCTGCACAATATTGTGCCTACACAACAGCTACGTTATTTTCGTTTTGAACAGCACCATACACTGGACCCACTCTGTGTGTGTGCGCACGCAGTTACATTGGGCCAGATTCTGCACTCAGATTTACACCAGTACAAATGAATGCAGATTCTGGCTCAATATCTTTGTATGTCTCAACTCATTATCTAGTTTGGGTGCGTCTTAAAACATGAAAAGGTTTGGATCACGCATCTTTGCTTTAGAAAAATCAGTAAGAAAAAATTTACTGATAGATGTGGGGGCTGCTTTAAATTGTGCCATTTGCTGTGATCTCACAGAAACCACTGTGCCAACCAGATATCAAGCAAGATTCCAGGAACTCCACCCCAGAATGCTTTCTACACAGCTGGATGTGGGAAAGAGCAGGTAGCACAGAGCTGGCTATATGCCGTCCCAGGGTTCCTCTCTGATGTGGAAAGTTGCAGTAGATGGAGCTAGGTCTGAAAATCTGCCTAGAATCCCTATAAAATATTTGTGAGTTTGTTTCATGATATTTATATTTAACAATTATTGCATTTTTAAAATGTAAGTCATTTCTAAGTTAATCATTTATTTGATTGTATTGCTTTTGAAAATGTTTATAGTGAACGCATATAGAATATATCAAAATACAGTACTAATCGCAGGTACACATTAATGCCACTTAGGCTTTCAGCTTAACATCATCTTCAATTCTGTATTTGAAATCAGATACGGTACTTGCTCTGCGCTTCAAGGTGCACAACATACAGAAGCAATTCATGGCAAGAGGAGGAAATGACTGCTGTTTTCTCCTGCCCACTGTCACCAGCAGCATTATCCCCCATTCTGTTAAATGTGAGCACCATGGGGCGGGAGGGGGCAGAGTGGGAGGAGACAGGAAAGAGAAATGCTGCAGATCTCTGAGGCTGCGTTGTTACTAAACACACTGAACAAGGACTAGGGGGCGAGGGTGAACATTCTGGCCACCCCTGAAAGCACCAGAGGAAAGTTGCCAATCAATCGGGCCTCCCTGTGAGAAAATAGAAAGTAGAAGGAGCCAAAAATTGCTGTAGATAAGGGGCCATATGTAACTTATATTCCTATATAGCATTACGATGGGCAAATATAAAGCCTCTTCTCTAGTACAGTCTTCTTACTGATGTCCATATTCTGTTTTTTATGGCTTCAAATCTGATTTGTATCCGCAAATCAAGGTGTAGAATGTTAGTTTTTTATTTGCAATAACAAGGTTTTATATGTGCACAATTGGGGCCTATTGTGATTAATTTCAATAGGCAGGATCAGGACCTACAGTTTAATTCCTGCATTGCCGTATAAACAAATTGTTTCAGAAAATTGTAATCCAGCATTATCTTGTCATTTTCTACCACTCTTTGTTCCTTTCGTGTTATGTGAAACCCATGACACTCAGAAATAGCCAGGCCCACAGCAGGTAGATTTCTAACTAATATAGCAAGTAAGGACAGGTTTTTTGACTTCCCCAACCCCATAGCAACCACAGTCACAACTCTCCCATTTATTGGAGCACCTTTAGTGCTACAGCTTTCTAATTATCCCGCAGTTTGGTTTCAGTCTCCTCCATCAGGAAAACTCTGCCGTTGGGTTGTCAGCAGTTTACACAATAAGATGTGCTGGATATGGAGTATCTCTTTGAAGTGTACTGCCCTCAATAGATTTTTTTTTATTGTACTTATCTGTCACCATTTATCACTCATCATCCTGAGCTGAGATTCATGCGAGATTTGTTGGAACGTCAGCTGCTCAGTGAGTACATCAAGGTGCCCATTTGAAATTCATCACAGGAACAACGTCTTTGAGGCATGCACAATCAGTATCCTCCCTCTATACCTCACTCCATTGTTTCCAGCCTTGCAGTTATATTCTTTTAATTTTAATGCGCATATCCTGCCTGGAAATCTGTTTGAGAATTCATGCTTGTTTCCCGTGCTACAGGAAAGTTGCCTATACATGTCTCAGAACCAGTGCCAGCATTTTCTTCTTGCTTCCAAGGAACTGCCAGAGTAGCATAAAAGTGTGCTGGAATGTGAACTTCAGTGTGTGCCAATGCCACAGAAATGAGGAAATGCGTGTACTGCATTGATGGGTCCACTTTAGAGTGAACATTCATCCACATCACCAAAGCACCAGCATGCTTGGTAATTTCAGTAGAGAGACCAAGGAAGTAGTATCGGAAATAGTATCTTTTTTCTCTGGGTAACTAGTGGATTTGGTTCTCCTAGACTGCCAACCTTGCCTTTTATTGCTTTGGTGGGCTCTGTCCACCAATTCTAGTTATCAGAGAGGCTTGCAAAAGTTTTATGCTTTTACATAAAAAAAAACAAACAACAAAACCCAGACATTTTCTACAGCTGAATTTCTCCATAGTTTTGTGGCAAGAAATCAGCAAGCAGCCTTCTCTGCACTGAAGATTTAGAACTATAAAACATTTTTAAATGTTTCATTTCTAGAAACACGACACATTCAAAGTCTAACATAAGAAATGGCCCATTTGGTTTCTTTTAAAATCTTGGGTATAAGTTTGTTCCCTAGCTGAGAACTTCTATAAGACATTTCAGCCTGCAGCAAGTTTTTTATAAACACTGAACAATAGGACTTATGATTGAAGTGACAGCACACCTTTAATTGTAACACCAGTGGCACACCCCTGTAATCAAAAGCACGTTTGCTGCAGTTTAAGACTAAAGTTGATATTTCCTGTGCTAAGCAGTGACTTTTATGCTTTCTAATGGTTTCTCAATTTAAAATGTTTTCCTATTCAAATCTGTAAAGATTATTATTTGAGTAGGGTGGAACCAATGAGCTATCTCCTCAGCTGGGTAGGTCAGCATAGCACTGACTTCAGTCCAGCTATGTTGATTGCATAAAGCGTGATAACTTTAAGGAGAAGATAAGAGTTTGCAGTGCACAGGAAACTAGGGTTCTCCAAAACATAAATTGTGTTGATTTCTGTAACTTATTTGATTGAATGAATGCCACATAAATTAACAATATTGAGTGTGGCCGAAATTCACAAATCCCACTTAATCCCTATTTTGAGTTCTTAGCTGGGTCTTTCAGTACTGCTTGTAGGCCTTGTACTGTCCCTCAGCATATAAGTGTGCAGAGCGCCAGTTTAGTTTATGTGAACTATCCTAATAGGCAAAGCAAGGCAGCTCCCATAATGACATTTGAGTGTCAGGCAAAGGTCCCTTCTCTCTAAGGTAAAGTGTCTAGTCCTGGGAAACTGTAATTGGTGACTTGAGAATTTGAGACTCTGATCCTGCATTGGGATTGTACTCAATCTGTTTCATAATACTCTGTGAGAGCACCCAGTAGCATGAAAACTGCGAACGTCTGAGAGCAATTAGTGCTTTGCGTCTCTGTGACAGTTCTCAGGCCAGCATGTGGTTAGCTGGGTGAAAGTAGTGCATTGCAGATTTATTCCTAAGCTTGCTGCACACTAACTTTCTGTCTAGATAAGCCCTCTGAATGTGGGTTAAGATAATTTGGAGTAAGGCATTCTTGTTTGAGAAGAAGTCCACGCAGGAAGTTCCACATAGGAAATTATTCTGGAATAGCTATTCCAGAATAACTCCCTATGTAGACAAGCTCTTAGCTGCCTCAAATTCTCTCTCATGGTGTAACATCTTTCTGAGATTGACAACAGCCACATAACCTAACAAACAAAAACCAAAATATCTAGAATTGGCTCAGATTCAACCTGGTGATCAAAGATTGTTGCCACTGATGGTTGTTTGGTGAACTACGTGAAATGGGCTAACTGTCTCAGTACAGGCCATGCTCATAACAGAACACGACATACTGTTGGCAGTCTCAGAAGAAAAACCCAGGATTGAACGGGCGTAGAAACTGAACAATTGTCCTGCCCTCACAAAGGTTTCTTCTCATCAAGATCAAGGTCCGTTGGTGTGGGGAGAAACTTGTATTGCATATACTATTGTTTGTGCTGTACCAGGTGTGTGGGTTGATAAATATCTTGCCTCTAAAGAGTTGTCAATCTGGCATACTTCACAAGCATTAAATTCCTTTTAAAATGTAAATGGATGAGTCTGAAATAATAACATGCCTAGCACCAGAGTCACACTTACATGTGTTTTGAGTACTTCTAGTGGATAACAGTTAATTTAATATTGTGCTGCTTAATGTTCCTTGGTAACTATTGGTCTATTGTCAGTTCTGCCCCCAAGAATTAATAGTACCATACTGCCCTTGTGGTCACTGTAAGCTGTTTAAAGTCACTTTTTTTTGCCGAAGACTGTAATGTCTCAGTCTCCCTCTAAGAGTAGTTTTAAAAAAAAACTAATCATATCCATAAACATTTCAGTCTGCATCGTTTCTAGGAGCAGTACTCTGTGTTGTTATCTCTGATTCTTGGACTAACTTTTGGTAACTATGTAACATCATGAGTAATAATCTGTTGTTAACACACTGTGTCCATCAGAAATGTTTACTCTTAGAGTGACAGTTAACACATCTGGACTACATACTGTGTTTGATCTGAAATACCAGATGCCGTCTACTAGTAACAATGACAAAACCATGCTCTGCCTGAGCAGTTCAAAGCAAAAAAAAAAAAAATCCAAGGACTATTCTGATACTCAATTTTTTTTTTTTTTTTTAGCAAACTGCATTTGAAAGCAACAGTAGTCTCTAGTGATGTATTTCGCTAACAGTTATTTTAATGCCCAACTTTAAAGCAATACTTGAATATTTCAAAGTTAAGCAGGAAAATTATTCTTCTGAAGGATCTAAATTGTATTTTTGTAATAGAGGTGGCATTATTTAGTGCATATAGTGTTTATCTTTACAGAGTAGAAAATTAATATAGTATATGTTTAGTTAATATTGGCAGAGAGGTTGGGGCAGATGATGCTCTATTTTTAATTCAGAGTAATTCTGTTGGCATATGTGCAGTATATCGGTGTAAATCTAGAATAACCAGTGGCCTGATTGTATCTTTCTGATCCCAGCAAGGACCCACTGAGAGTGGATTACACCCTCCCAATATGTAAAGGAGACTGCCTCATCCATGGCAAATACCCCCACGTTCACCTCCCGTGGACTTCACAGAGGGTGTTCTGTGGGCCCACAGAATAGGGAAGGGAGCTAGGCCTGTCGGAGACACTATTTCTCCCCTACATGCACCTTGCCTTTGGAAATCACAGAGGAAAGAATTTAGCCCCAACCTGTATTATCTTTCCAGTGGGCCCCCTTCACAGCAAACCTTGTTTCCTCAACCACACACATCCTCCCAACCAACCAGGGTAAATCTGTGAGGAAAAACAACATGGATTTCCTCCCCTTCATACACTGCCTGTGACTTTTTTCTAGCAGGAGATGATGGTCAGGCCTAGAACAGGAACAGGATTTAGGCCCCCCATCCAGAGTACCCTGTTCCAATAGCTGGATGTTTACCCTTTTAACATCAATGCAACAAAACACTAGGTAATAAAATGTGACATCATTAACAGAAAAATTTGATATTCATAGAAACAATCTTGAAATTTCAGATTAACATGCCCAATAAATTGTTGCCCAGGGACGTGTCTGTTCCCACTCTCTCTCCCCCACCCTGTTAAAAAAATAACTATAGACACTTCAAAATGAGTGTTTATGTAACTAATCCCTTACAACAGTGTTTCCCAAACTTGGGACGCTGCTTGTGTAGGGAAAGCCCCTGGTGGGGCAGGCCAGTTTGTTTACCTGCCCCATCCGCAAGTCCGGACAATTGCAGTTCCCACCCCCAGTCTTTGAAGTTGTCATATGAGAGAGAAAGAGAAAGACATAAGAAGAGAATAAGTTCAAAGATCACCTGAGTGAAGACATTTACCCAGTCTATGAGGTCAGCTTTAGCAAGTGTGCCATGTAATGAATGCTGTGTGCACTGGAATAGTGTTGATGATGCATACATTTCTTGTTTAAAGTGCTGAGCATCTAGAATAGTGCTGGATGTTCATTGTGTCTGGTGCTAAAAGGCAGAAAGAGTACCCTCACGTGCCCATGAGAAATAGATACTGCATGACTGAAAAATGTGTAAGAAGGTGTGTTGTAAGACAAGAAAAGGTATTGCATGGTGCTGTTTTGTTCTTGAGTCCACACTGAATGATCATCCAGGTTGGACAAACACCTCTCAGGGGGTCTAGGTTTACTTGGTCCTGCCTCAGTGCAAGGGGCTGGACTCAATGATCTCTCAATGTCCCTTGCAGCCCTGTGTTTCCCTGATTCTATCCTCTTCCCTAGAATAACTCCACCTTAGACAAAAATAATCATCCAAAGGATATTTAAGTAATAGATTTGTATGTTTTTGTCCTTTCAAAGCAGGATTCTTTGGGAGCCATAAAGGAGGTTCAAAGAGTCCTGTGGCGCCTTATAGACTATCAGATGTATTTCCACTCCATCGTTGTGGTAATTATTGGGGGTGGGTCGGGGGAATAAAGTTGAAGGGATTTTTTTAAATTGGATATCTTATCTATTTTAGGTTTGATAGCATAAGGTGGATAGAAAGACCCAATCAAAGAGAGAAAAAGACTAGTCTTGACTTAAGAGCAAATCTGGCATGACTTTTTCTTCTTTTTTTTAAAAAGCACCATTTCAAAATTAGTATTGAACTAAAACTGTGCAATAATTAAAGACTGTAAACAGAAGTAGTTTGTATAGGCTTTCCTGAAAACAGCAGAAGTAAGAGCCCATGTTGTAAATAGAGGTCATTGCAAATCTGTGGGCCTAACTGAATTCCTAACAGAGGTATCATTTGTTTGCTTTCCCTGAATAGGGATGTAGTCCTGGGACTGTTCTCTCAGTCCTGGGGTCACAACCAGGTGTCAGGGTTTATAGCAACCCTGCCCTTCCCTGATTGCTGTAAGAGAGCTGAGACCCAGTGCACTCAGACACGATTTTGTGGTCGTATGGACCTACTGGAGGATTTGGGGTGGTACATACTGGAGGAAGCACCGATACGTTACTGAGTGTAGCCATCACCATTCCTGTATGCTCTCTTCCATGCATTCTGCCTACTTTTTGTTCTCTGCAGGCAGCACATCTCCAGGAATTAGTGTCTCTTCATGCAATCACTTCATGCAGTCACAGTGTGACTTTAAAACTAGTCTGGCCCTATATGTTCTTTCTAGTTTCAGAAAGCAGATATTTATGAGGAAAGTAGAGAATATTGCAGGTCTTATGAGCCTGAATCTCTAATGCCTGGCACCTTCTGTAGTCATTTACATAACATATACAAACTGAGTAAGAAGCAATGCCTTTCTGTTTTCATAAAGTTTTATGCTCACTTTGCATGGGTAGTAATGATTAGACCCACTGTAGAGCAATGGAGAAACAGGCTTATGATCTTTTTTCCCCTGCATAAAAATAACTCCTTCCATTTTGTAAAAGGGAATGATTGGATGCAGACTAGCTGAACTACATACTAATTAATATAATATGCCTGATAAATATAGCTGATGATTAGAAATGGCATTGGGAGAGTTACTATTACAGTGTGTCCCTGGGCCCTGAGCTCACAATAGTTCACTCTTTTGGTGGCTTTATTTTATTTATATATAAAAATATAGTAACTTTTTATTCTAAACCAAACTGTCACAGCTCGTTGTTTCAGTCTTTGCTGTGGCTGGAACCTGCACATGGTCTGGCATCTGTCACCTATGCAATCTCATTTCAAACAAATGTAACATCAAGATATGCCCGGGGTGGTCAGCCACATTTGCCACCAACATTTGCTGACTGGATCTGATAGGTCATTCAGCAGCATACCAGTGTTATAAGAGGGTCTGCCACCTCTTGCGCATCACCTTGTGGCCAGCTGTGCCTCAGCAGTGCCCTTCTAGCAAAAGGCCTTCTTAAACACCACACAGCCTCTCCTTGTCTATTGGCCACCCCTTCTCAGGGGTCCAAGTTTATTCACATAAATAAAGCCCCAAAATAAAACTAAGTACCAAAACAGTCCATCAGTTTTACCCACTTCTCAGGTCACTCCCAGGGTTTTCTTGCCTGTAGACTCAGCAGGGAAACCTTCCATTCCAGGTCTTTCTGCTGGTCCCTGTGCTCTCTCAGTAGTCTCCGGTTCAACCTACTCCAAGGTGTTCCTGCTTGGGGCCTTTCCTGCTTTTGCAGGCTACTCCCACATGACCCAACCTGGCTGGACTCTGGTTTCCAGACCCTCTGGTATCAGGGTTTTCCCTCCAGCAGCCTTTCCTACTTTCTGCAGTTTTCCCCTTCACTGTAGCCACCTGTTGCCCTTTACCTGATCCAACTCAGGTGTGCGTCTTGAGTAATCAGGCAAGGGCAAGCCATCCTGTTACAGCCTTAAAGGGCAATCTGTCTAGGGGGAGGGGAATAGCTCAGTGGTTTGACCCTTGGCCTGCTAAACCCAGAGTTGTGAGTTCAATCCCTGAGGACTGGAGCAAAAAGCAGTACTTGGTCGTGTTAGTGAAGGTAGAGGATTGGACTCAATGACCTTCAAGTTCTAGGAGATTGGTATATCTGCAATTATTTTTTTTTACAAGTGTTAACTATTTTGGCATCTTATTAGTCATAATTAAGCTTCAGAGTTCATCTTTGCTTGAAAGGAGCAATTCAGTAATGCTTTATGGTCAAAGATTGTATTTAATTATTTTTATTTGTTTAGCTTTAAAATAATTAAAGGACTCCTATAAAAGGCTATGGGAACTGTTGCATCAGTAATAATACAATCATGAAAGATTATAAAGTGATATATACATCTTGCCATACATGTCCTTATGTTCACCATTAGAATTCTAACTTGCTGGAATGAAAGTATCCCACAACCAATACCAGACAACAAGTTGTATACACACCAACTCATAGAATTGCATATTTTGGGTGGGTGTTTGACCTTTTTTTCTTTTTTTTTCTTTTTTTCAAATTGTCTCTAGACATGAAAATAGAACAGTTGGGTTAGTGGAACTAATAAAGATTTTGGGGGGAGGAGGTTCTTCAAGGTACAAAGTTGAGCAAGAGTGTGTTTGTGAGTGTGTGAGGCCATTCTGTACTGCTACATGTTATTGCTCCAAAGGAGCAGAAAAAGAGCAGCTATGAATAATTATTTTTGAATATGCATATGTGTAAACTCCAACTATGAATCATATGATCAGTTCCTCTGTGGGCAAAAGAGACATTTTGTCATGTTTGTTTAGATATGATTTCTACATGCAGCCATGTATTTTCATAAATTCAAATGACTCTACTTGTCTAAGGAAAAGTCTTTAATTTTCCATCTGGATTTGAGCAATTTGCACACAAAAGATCCATGGCAAAACAAAAAATAGGTTGGTATTTTTATAAAGAAGGTTTACAGAAACCTGCATCTACACACTTCATTTCAGAAGATAAACATCTCCCTTCAGCTCTGTTGTAGATAACAATTACGGAAAGCAGTTCGCCCACACATAATACAGTAGCTTAACTTTTTCAGAACAGCTTGTTTGAATAAAAACAAATGTTTCCCAATTGCTTAAATACATTACATATTAAATTAACAATATCTTGTTGTTCTCACAAAATTTCTGTGTTTGTTTAAAATCATTGGGAGTGTACTGATGCGGTTGTATCATGTTCGCACCAACAACATGCTAAGTACTGTCCAAACATGCACCAAGACACATCTCTTGCCCCGAAGAGCTCACAGTTCCTTCACTTTATAAAGGAATAGGTTTTGGTTTTACTAGGGTGTGTAATTTGACAGGAAGTTGGTGGTGATCTCAGCAAGCAATAATTGGAATGTATGCTGCCTTTTAAAAACAAATGAACACGTATATAAAGCTTTAAACATCAATGTTACAGTGTCAGGTTACTATGACAGCTAGACAGGATGATGTTTGATGCTGCATTAGAACCTAACCTAGAACAAAAAGCCATTTAATTTTCTCCTTTTTGGATTGTGGTTATGTCACTGTTATTTTGTCCCCACCCGTCTGCAGTTTTGGCAACCCTCTTGTGAATTTATCGCTATTTTGACTTCTGCTGGTACCAATCTTGCCATGATGCAAGAAGCTCCAGCCTTGGAGCAATTTTGGGATTGGGCTGAGGAAATGCCCTCTCAATTAGCTGCATTCCCTACTCCCCACCTCCTGGGGAAGAACAGTCAGTTACAGCTGTTTCAGGTGGTAGACAGCACGCTTCTCTCCCTACTTTCAGAAGTAAAGACAAGGTTTAGGGTGGAGCCTCAGGAAGCAGCCAACACTATTCTCAAAATAGTGGAAGAGAGATCTCAGGGTGACTCTGCTTGCTCCTTCTCCAGTTCCCTCCTGTGAAAAATGAGTCAGTCTGTTTCCTGCTACCTCCCCACTCCCCCAGTCCCTGTGCTGCAAAACCAGGTCTGGGAAGCAGGAGAGGAGCTGCTTCTCTTAAACCTGGGAGAGGTGAAACAACACCACTGCTCCAGGAGAAGCAGAGGTTTGTTAGGGCAAGAGGCAAATGTGAGATTGGGGGTCTATAGAGGTGTAGAATGAGCATGTGCCTGAGGATGCAGAGTAGATGTGGGACTAGTGATAGAAAAAAATCTGTTTGTCCAGTGAGTTTCCTATGTAAACCAACAAATCTTTATTTTTTTAAATCTGATATGGTCTTATCTGCTCAGGAGTTAACTTTTAAATGTCCAGGTATTCCTTCCAAAGAACCGATTGCAAGACTGACACTTCCCAAGGCAGAAAAGTCCTGTTTATTATTTTCAGTTTAAACACTGAGGTAAATCTGCCTTTTGTGGTCTTTTGGGCATAAATGGAACAGGTGTGTGACTGCCACAGACACAGGGGAGCCATGTCAAAGCACAATTAAATCATTGTGAAAGATCAGTGTTCTTCCAAAGGTCTGGATATTTACAGACAGAAACTTTTTAAGAAAGCTTTCTCTGAACTGGACTCCAGGTGATCTATAGAAAAGACTTTCTTTTAAGGAAAGGCGTTCCATCAGCCTAATTGTGTTTGCCCAGTAAGAGCTACATCTTATCACTTATGTCTGGACAACCTGTTTGAAATGACTGCTGCTGACTGTGAAGTGGCACTCTGCACTCCTGCACTGTCTTACGTTGATTCTTGGATGCTAAGAAGTTTTGATTTCTTTAAACCAGTCCCTGTTTGCGGACAAGGCAGATAGTTCAGTAGTAAATTGTTCTGTGTGTGCCAGGAAACACAGCTCCCAGGCAGCACGGAGCCAGCTGCTGCTGCTGGACTCCTTGCTGACATGAACAGTACTGGCTGGGAGTGAAAGAATAGCTTGTATAACTCACTGATTCTACCAAGTACATGGTGGTACACTGCAAATAAACTTTCTGTTCAGGTATTTTTGGAGTTCTGCCTCAAACCAAGTGGATAAGGAGCATTTATGGCTTTAGCAATAAAATTCTGCAGATGTTCATTTTGTGTGTGCCATGCTTAAAAGCAAAGTCATGTTATGCCTTGATCAGATTTATTCTGAATACATACAAGTGTAACTCTGGGTTGGGGTTGTACTTTCAAAGCTATGTATTTTTTTTTTTTTTAAGCACAAATAGTGAAAACCTTTTCCCACATTAAGCCTTCCAAGTGACAACAAGATGGTTTTCTTTATAGGATTTAAATATCTGGATTAGGTCACTTAGCTCTTGTATAGCTGTAACCAGCCTCAACTTGTACTGTGGTGACACACATCTGCTGACTCGATGGATCAGCGCATTAAGCTTCAGGCTGACTGGTGGGCCATGCTTGAAAGACTTTTGGCATGTGCTGGTGCCTGTATTTTCCACCCTTGACTGAAAGCATATGCTTCATACAATTGAGACTGTGTTAGCATGTGGGTCTCAGGCAGCTTCCTGCACATCTGGCAGAGCCTGGCCCTCCTTCCAGGTGAATCATCTCTCCTGGGAGGGTGGCTTGCAGCATTGTGGCATCTGCAGAGTGGCAGGAAGTGTCTGAATTCATCTGAGAGTGATTTTTATCTCCACATGCTTTTCCAGTTTCATCAGACCCCTCATGCTACATTCCAAGTGACATGATTAAACCTGCCAAAGACAAAAAGAGGCTGATTGATAAAAATTATCTTTGACCCTTCACAATCTGTCATGGTTTAAGATAGCAGTCGTAATAACTGGCTGAAATAAGTGTTATGTAAAGAGAACCTGTGCATTCCTTGAATAATATTCTCTACTGCTGTTTGTGTTTAACCTCTTTGAATCAAGATTATTCCTTTGCTTTTTGTTTCCATCTTATCACGCACATTAACTTGTCATCAGAGAAACAGAAGAATGCACTGCACTTGATGTATAAACTTTTAAACTGAAGTTTAAAGTGGCACTTTAAATACTCTGATTTCCATCACCTTGGTTTATTATTTTTAATATGCAAGCCTAAGGTATAGTAAATCCACAGACCAACAGCTAAGGATCAGTGTTCTCAAAGAAGTTTAGGTATTTTACAGAGTAGTTGCATTTTAACAAGGAGCATGTGGATCTATTTCTCAGTCTGAAATGAAAATCCTTGAAAGAAGGCTCTAAACATACCAGTTATTACACAGCGAGTGGGGCATTTTATAAGCATAGTGCATAAAAATATTTTCATTATTCAATATGCTGTACTTGGCCAGGTGCTTGGGTTACATTTCCTCCCAACCAAGCATCTGGTCTGGTATAGAAAACTACAAGAAAGGAAATTAACCCCTTCATATCTTCAGATGTATGATGGGTTGCAGCTTGCCTTTTGCGGGGCTCTGGGCTAACACCAGCAATGCCAGTGATAGAAATGAGAGTTTTGATGAAAATATATTTGAAATCTCCCCCTTTCTTTTGCATCCACCACAATTTTCATCCAGCTCAGAACAGACATCCTTTTCTCAAAGGGAAAAAAAAATAGACCACGAAACATTTAGAAGACTAAAAAAGTAGAAGTGCCACAACTTGTATACAAGTGCCACAGTAGGCTATAGTGAAAAATGAGTAGACTAAATTCTGTTCTTGGTTATACCAGTGTAAATGTAGAGTAACTTTATTGACTTCCTTTGATTACTCTAGACTAAAACTACTGTAGTGAGGGCAGAATCTGATCCACTATATTTTAAAGTGCACTTGGGATCCTTCCGCTGTCAGTAACTGCTAAGCTTTTTTTACATCTTGGTTGAAATGATCTACATATTCTTCTGATGCACAAGATTATTAGAAAGATCAAGATGACCAAGCCTGAGCCATTCACATCACTCCAGACTGGCCCAGACAGCTGCAGTTTGCCTGTTGGGTGTACTTGGGGATGGACTCTCTGTGAACTTTCCCTCAAAGGGTAGCTGTGTGTGGGAGCATTCTGTATCCTGACTGGTGCCAAATCTCACCCTGATGGCTGGACGTGTGACAAGCAGAGATTACAAATTTATAGCTTTTTTTTAGAAAGTGGTAGGTTCCCTTCTACCTAGCCGGAAATTCATGCTGGGGCTCATATTACACAGACTGGGAAACACTTGCATTGCTGATCCAGGAGAGTCAAGGCAACAAATAAATATTTGCTTGGCACATTGTTCCTAAAGGCTTGGTGGTTAGTATTCTCTAGAGCAGGGCCTTGCAGCTAACTGCCACCACAACAAAGCACCTGGTCACTGAGTAGCCCCATCAGTGTTTGATATCTTACAGGTCCTTCTTCACGATATTTTATGAAAGAATTGATATTACTTAGCATACTAATGGGGGCTTAGACATTATCATTTAAGGTAAAAATTGAACTCCAGGTATCCTCTTAGGAAGAATGATATAGTTAATGTTGCCCCAGTCTGCTAGCAAGCAGCTTCTTTGGCATGCTGATAAAAGACCTGTTAAATTTAACTGTAGAACTAAATTTGTCATTCCCTCTATTCATCTTTTCCATTGGGTTTATTTTCATTTTTTCAGTTACCAGACAACTTGATTTACCCATTGCTGGTATCTCAAATATACTTGGCCAAGTTCGACAGTTCTACAATTTGTTCATTTTGTGTATTATTAGTTTGTAATTTAAAATGTTTATAAGAAATACTCCTTCCTACTCTACTTGTATGTGCATTCAAAAACAACAACCAAAAAAAACCCCAAACCTTTATGCTAGTTAAGGTGCTACTGTGTCATTCCAAAGAAAGTTCTGTTGGGCCAAATGTGGCCCAAAGTTTTAGAACACCTTACATGAAAGCTGAATTCAGGTTTTACTTTGCTGTTAAGATTTAAAATTGCCTGGAGTGTTCTAACAAAGTACAAATTTGGGGTCTGCTCTTAATTGAATGTTGTTTACAAGTATCCATATTTCCACAGACCTTGAGGGAGGAGGGAGGTAACATAAATTGCCATTTGAACCCTCTTGGTAACCCTCTTTCATTAGGGAGTTGCTGATAGGAACTGTCATTCGACAGCTATAAAGCCCAGAGCTCATAGACAGGCCATCTGGAAAGACTACAGCCTAGGCTAAATCTGAAGTCCACTGAGTTCTGGAGGGAAGGCAGGTGTGTGGAAGGAAAAAACTGTAGGTACAGCTCTGAGGAGTATTTTGTCAAGGCTTTACAGTGCAGTAAGCAAACTAATAATACATCAGGATGAGCTGGTAGAAAATGTCCAGTTCACGCCCCGATTGATACAACTGTTTCTGGTCTTTAGAAATGTTATAGTAACTAACATATATTGGAAATCATGGATAAGTTGATGAACATCTAATTTTTTAATAGTGCCTATTGGTAACAGAGGTTTCTGTGTACTGACAATACTTCTTCTCATTCAGTGTGTATCATGGTATTTCTTATATATACACAATATTTCCTATATATGAAGGAATCCTCTAAGTAATCAAGGACATAAACAGAGGATATACTTATCAGAATTTTCCCCTAAAAGCAATGAAGCAAGTGTAGCTAAAAAGAATCTGTCTCCTTCATTTTTTCCATTAAATATTCTTCTGCTAACACAGCTATAGCTAAGATTATGTCAGCATTTCCACTTTCAGTATTTCTAACCCAGCCGTAAAAGTTTACGCTAGGCTTAAACTTGGCTTACATATTAGTTCAGCAGCTTTATAATGTTCATTTGGCCCAGGGGGGGAAGGGGAACAAAAGAGAGAAACCCTATACAAATGCAACCTTAAGATTGCACAGTTAAAAATATTAAGGTCAAGAAATGCTAAGGTTTAAGTCTGTACAACACTATCATCCCACACATGTTGCACATACATAGTAGTTCCTAGTTAAAGTCATAGCTTGATACTGATTTTGAAGTAAAAATGAATATCATAAAAAATACGAACTGTGCAATCAGGACAAGTTAATGCTGCTGTAGGAAAGTTAAAGTTTGCATTTCCCGAGAAGTAATTTTAACTCTAACCTTAAGCCTGCATAATGTAGGGGGGAGTTGTATTTAATTTCTTTGAATTTATTTTTTTTAAGGAAGAAGTGAAAAATATTGCTTGTGCAAAGCAATGTCAGCAGGAAGCTTAGTACACATCTAATTTATGAGATGTGAGAGGGTGTAGTGGGGTCTGCTGCAGCCTGTGTGCCCACTCAAGGCCAGAGGTGCCTCTGTACTGCCCTGATAACAACTGCTCTTTCAAAGGGCTTCTTAAATGCCACAGAGACTTTTCTTGTCCATTTGGCCCCTTTTTCAGGGGTCTGAGCTTATTCACCTAAATAAAGCTCCAAAATGAAACTGAAGGTCCAAAAATGCAGTCCATCAGTTTTACCTTCTTGTCAGGTCACTCCCACTTGCTGTAGTCTCACTTTACATGTTCCGTGTCTTTTTGCTGAAGCTTGCTCATTCCAAGCAGTCTCCAATTCACTCTACTCCCAGGCCTTCCTGCTTTGGCAGGTCATTCCCAGCCCCTGGCTGGAGCATTCACTTTCTAGCTTTTGCCTCCAAACTCCCTGCTGTCAGGGTCTTCCCCACAGAAACCTTTCTTGCTTCCCCCTTCACTACACCTATGTGCTGGGAATTATCCTGCTCTTCCCCAATGTGGCTCATTCTGTAATCTGGGTTGGCTAGCCCCAGCCTTAATCGGAGAACCACTTGGCTGTAGAGGAGATGGAGGCAATTCACACCTCATGGGGTTGAGTAGTGTGGGTCAGGGTAAATTACAACCTTTGCTACAATTGCAGTATTTCTGGAATTTTTTTTCTACAAGATTAGGTTAACAGGGCAGCTGCCCTACCTCTTCAAATTGAGTTTAGTCCTTCTGCCACTGAAGTCAATGGCAAAAATCCCACTGATGTCAATGAGGGCAGAACTGAGCCCACTGTTTTGGCTGTATCTGAGCATTAAAAATGTGTGTGCTTTTTAAATACTAGAGAGCCTGGAATTAGTGGGATTTTGCAGAATAAAACAAAAATTGTAGAGATACCCTAACCTTTTTGATCTGCCATTTTTTCTCCTGTCCTTGATGTTAAGGCAGTGGTTTTATGGAGAACTTTGCTGTGTGTTCAGCTGAGACACACAATATCTTGCAAAATATCACTTCAGCATCCTGGCATCAGTCAGTTTTAATACCTGCCTGAACCCCCCGGTAGAGCCAGGAATGGAGAATGCATAGTGTGATCTTACACAGTGGACAGGACTTTGTTAGATTGATTAAAAACTCATTCCGGAGCGTACCTAGGGGTGTTTTTTCTGTCACTTTGATAACTGTAACCATCACACTAATTTTATAACTAATTCCCAGATGTACCTCCTCCTCTTTGACGACTGTTCACATGCCACCTCCCAAAGCACAATTATCTTGCCCATATAGAATGATGTAAGGAATATACATACCAGGCTAGTGCCAGTTGCTTTAAAGAGTTTGTCAAAACCTTCTTTTTTTTTTTTTAAGAAGCTCGAGCATGAATTTGAACTTCATGCAAGTCAGAGTATAATAACAGTAGCCTCACTTGGGCCTTGTCCAAACTTTCCCTACAGAGCTTGGGAAGAACTCCTCTGGGCTGGATTTGTGTTTCATCAACTTCTGCTTTAACTGAGACAAGGGACACAGTTTCAGAGTAAACCATCAGAAGGTATTAACAGGGCCCTTTGGGTAACGTGAAAGAGTGCCTCAGTCCTTCTGTCTCTTGAGAGTCTGAACACCAACTGAATTGTCTCACTTGGTTTTCCCTTGCGGGAATGCTTAGCCTTACCAAACACTGCTTAGGCTTACAGGTATATTCCCACCAATTAAAGAGGAGAGGTTCCTTACAAGTTCTGCCAATGCACCCACCTAGCTTCAACATTGCCAAATATAATAAACGATGTCAAAGTGTGTGGTGGTTTTGGGATCTGTTCCAGTGGGGACCAAGATGAGATGATCACACCCATACTCACAATCTTAACTATCCATAAAACTAGATCCTTGTGTATTCCTACAGAATAAACTTGGGGCCATATTCATCAAATTAGTGGAGTTGCACCAGGAATGCTTTTGACTTTGTGTTTTATAGACCAATTTTTCTACTGGCACAGTCCTACCTACAGAGTGACCTACAAGGCAACATTGAGATCTGTATTACGTTTAGTTTAGGTCTTGGGCCTGAGTTATGAAACCAAATCAGATTTTGGGTTCAGATTTGACGTCACTAAAACTTCACAAAGTCATCTTGTTATATTTGAGCTGCAAATGGCAGAAATTTTATAAGGTCTTCCAAGATGGCTCTGCTTCTGAACCAAAAAATAGGTGCCTTCTAATCTTGGATCCAGTCAAATACTAAAGCCAGAGGTTTGGATTTGGAGGAAGAATCGAATCCAAACTCACCTTAAATTTGAAGGGGGTTAGATTCAGAATTCTGATTTTGGGCTGTCTCTAGTAGTAATCTACAACTATGCTAAGAACACAGTAAAGCCTAATTACTATTAGCGTATTTCTAAGATCCTTTTCATATCTTGCCAAATGGGAGCTTCTGCACAGCAATAATACAGTTGACATAGTGGATATGCATTGATGTTTTTGTTGCTCTGTGATCACTGAGAAATGAGGACAGCTGTAAAACACTGCTGTACTCCACCTCCAAAGCATTTGAGTGATTCAGCTATTTTCCAGTAAAAAACAGGTACTTTGCTTAATCTGATCATACATTAAGCACTACAATAGAACATAAGACATAAGGCTGCCATGGGAATGAACCTTCTCTGGCCAAGTGCTATACTGGCCTCATTTTGGTACAAAGGGAAGGCAGTGGTCCTTTCTATTGGTGTGACCTCTCTTCTCCCTGGCAGAAGCCCTATGCCCTGGTGTGGATTGACAAAAGCCAACATAGTAGATCAGGGGTGAATTTAGCCCACTGGCTTTCTGTGGGGAGCTGACTCCAAGTTGCATGAAAACTACAACCTGGTTCTCTTATTATTTTAAACTCTCCCAAATATTTAAAATTTCATTTTTCTGTGAAACAGCATTCAAGGTAAGTACTCAGTCCCCTAGCATGGACTAGAGCTGTAATTAGAGAGGAATAATAATAATTTACACTGTCAGCACTGTTCACCTGAGGATCTCAGGGTAATTTAGAAAAAATAAAGTAAGCCTTACAACAGCCCTATGAGATGGGTAAGATTGTTTGTGTTCATCTCGCCTGTGGGGACACTAAAGCACAGAGAGGCTTAAGTGACCTGCCCAAAGTCACATGGTAAGTCCATGACAAAACCTGGAGTCTAGTTCCTTGCTGTGACAATGAGAGAATACTGAGCCCATGCTGCCACTGTGTCCCGAAATTGTTTCAGTCACTGAACAACATTGGGGCAGTCCAGATTGGATTAAGGCATAGACCCAATGGGACTGTGCTTAAGGCCCAGCTCCTGGCATCATGCTATTACCTCAGAATGGCAGCCGCACCTCTTTAATTATTTTTTAAGTAAATTTGTAACTTTGGTGGTTTTGAAGAAAAGCTTGAAAACATGACTGGAGTGAAACTGATGCAGGTATATCTGCCTGAGTCTGAGGGCACATCTACACTACAGGGCTAAGTCAACCTCAGTTACATAGCTGGAGTCGACGTACCTTAGGTCAACTTACTGTGGTGTCCAAGCTGGGTCAACAGGAGATGCTCTCCCATCGACTTTCCATATGCTTCTCATTCTGGTGGAGTACCGGAGTCAACAGGAGAGCAATCAGTGGTCGATTTAGCAGGTCTTGATCTGCTAAATCGACCCCTGGTGGATCGATCACTGTGTGTCGATCCCCGGTAAGTGGAGACAAGTCCTGAGACAATAGCTCTGAGAGGAGTGATAGTACCTATGCAACTCAATGGGGTGTTAACTCCAAGACTCATTGATCTGGGGGGCTCTGTCAATCACAGCAGAGAACTGTGTGTGGGGCAGGAGTAGAACTGTGTAACAGGCTTAGCCAGCCCACCCAGGCAGATACATCTGGGCTACTGGGGCATGTACTGGGAGCTACTGCAGCTGTCCCTGCCTCTCAGCAGAGGGAAGGGAGAGAGGGACCACTGCTGCCATTCTGGGAGAAGAAGGGTAACACTATACCTCTACCCTGCCTCTTTGGGAGGGGCAGAGAGATCCTCTGTCACTGCATCTCCAAGTAGGCAGCAAGGCCACATGTCCTGGTGTGCCTTGAGCCTGGGATTCCTTAATCCAGCCCTGGGGGTGTTAAGGGTGCATGATGCCACCTGGAATCACCTGCACACCTGGCCGTGATGGAGTCCCGCCCCTCCACTGGGGTACAAGAAGGGGAAGGCTCCCATCCACTTGCTCATCTGCAGCAGGTTGTGTGCTCACTGGCCCTGTGTATCCACCAGTGTTTGGAAGTTAGAAATAGGAACATTTGGATGGAAAAATAGACAGACACATTTCTCACCACTGAAATGCATAGGCTTAGCAGAGAGCTTTTGAGAAGAATAGAGGTAAATATTTTGCTTTTATAAAACAATTGCACTGTCCTTCCTAAATAGGGCTGGCTGGCTCATGATCACTTACTGCATCCTTGCTAAATGCCTGGGAAACTGCTTCCTGCCAACTCTGTGCCTGACATAATTTATTTCGGAAGCAGAATTGGTTGGGGCAAGTTTGTGATTGTAGCTGGCATTTCTACCATGCCTCACGTTGACTGCAGTCCCTCCCTGCATCTCCAGTGTCTGAACACATTATATACTTTGCAGGAGGAGAGCCTCAGAAGTCAGCACTAGGGAGGAGAGCCACAGGGCAGACAACTGCACAAGCTGAATGAAAATGGAGTCATAATCTGTTCTAGGCTTATTAGAAAGGGGGGAGGGGTAGACTTGCTACGTCGTGTAGAAACTGCAATGTAAATGCTGCCTAGCAGAGAAACGATTTGATCAGTGGGAACCTTAGCAAAATATAACTGCTGATGTATGATTCCTGCAGAACTAGAATACAGATCATTATACTGATGGTGCTATTAACGCACATTTTGTTATAATAGGCTAACCTATTTAAAGGACTATAGGGAACTGAAATGGCTGTCGCAGTTTGCAGTGGGGTTATATTAATGCTCTTAATAATATTTGGCTGAAGTGCTACCCAGGTACTGTAGACTGCCATTTTTTTTCGTTTAACCTGCTCCCTCCCCACCATGGAGTCACAGTGGAACTGTCCTTTATTATTACAGGCAACATGAAAGTGAATAAGGCAGCTTGTATTCAGGTTAGAATGGAGTTACGCCAGTAAAGATTTCCTGGGCCTAATCCTCCTCCTGTTTGAAATTAATGGGAGTTTGGTATTGACTTCAGTGGCAGCAGGTTGAGGTCCACTACTGAGTTCTTCTAAGTGGATAGACAACAAATTCAGATACAGAGCAGAGTGGAACTGGAATTTCTGTTCTGTGGGAAATTCCAGAACTTCAGAACTTGTTCTGAATGGAAATGAAAAAACAAAATTTTGAAGCTTCCTGCAAAATTAAAAATGTTCATGCAAGACGATCAAATCATTTCATTTTGATAGTGTTGAATTGTTTCAATAGTCAATATGTTTCAATTTGACTTCTATATTACAATATAAAATTTATTTTAAGGTTATATATATATATAAACATTAAAATTTAGTTTAAAATAAGTCTAAAACTATATGAAGTAATGAAGTCAAAACTAAATGTTTTGACCTTATCAAAATGAAACATTTTGACATTATCTAAATGAATCATTTCGATAATGCAATTCTAGGATGCATCAGGGAGAATATTGCCAGTAGAGAGGGAGAAGTATTAATGACGGTGTATAAACCACTGGTAAGACCTCCTTTGGAATACTGTGTACAGTTTTGGCTGCCTGTGTTCAAGAAGGATGAACTGCATTCGGAACAGGTGTGGGGAAGAACTGTTAGGATGTTTGGAGTATGGCAATCCTGTCTTATGAGAGGAAGCTGGAAGAGCTTGTCTTTTTTTTGTCTAGCAAAAAGAAGGCTGAGAGGGGATATGCTTGCTCTCTATAAATATATTGGGGGTTTAACACCAGGGAAAGTGAAGAGCTGTTTAAGCTAAAGGACAACCCTGGCACAAGAACAAATGGGTATAAACTGACAAAGAACAAATTCAGGCAGGAAGTTAGAAGAAGGTTTCTAACCATCAGAGGAGTGAGGTCTGGAACAGCCTTCCACAGGAGTGTGGGAACAAACAACTTAATTAGTTTCAAAAGAGAGGTGGATAAATTATTAATGTGATTGTAGGATGGAGTTGCTTGTAATTGTAGGGGGCAGAGCTCAACAGCCCTAGGGCTCACCTTTGGTTTGTGTCTGTTTGTTCCTAAAAGCTCATGCTTTAAGGTTTCAGCCAGACATCTGCAGGAGTCATGGAAGGGATCTTTTCGTCCCAATGTATTCTGGGATTTTTATTTTTATTTTAATTTTCCTTCCTTTGAAGCATTAGGAGTGGCCACAGCTGGAGATAGGGCATAGCATGGTATGGGCTAGGGCTCTAATGTGCTACTGAGTATTCTCTCTCTCAGGTGCTTGGCCGACTGGTTCTTCCTCACATGCTCAGGGTCTTACTGATCGCCATTTGTGGGGTCAGGAAGCAATTTTGTCCCAGATCAGATTGGCACTGGTGATAGGGGAGTTTTGCCTTCCTCTGCAGCTTGTGGGTGTAGGTCACCTTGCCACGATTATCTGGATATATCTCAGTTAATCATTTCCTTCTCATTGTGGGTACCTCAGGAATGGGTGAACCTTAGTCCCTCCTATTCTTTACCTATGGCACATAATAGTCTAGTGTTCTGTGGGCTTTAATACTTATGTCTAATTTTGGTTGTTGGGTTCAGTGTGGGGGAGTTGGGCGATGCTGGTGGCCCGTGATATACAGTAAATCAGACTAGACAATATAGTGGTCCATCTTGGCCTTAAACTCTGTACCTGTTTGACTCTTTCACATTAAAAATTTAGTTGAAATAGACGTGTTCCCGCAAAATTATTTGATTTTTGACTAAATTGCATTTTTCGAAGGAAAACTATTCTGTCAAAAATTAGTTTTGGCCAGCTCGAGCCAGATACTTTAAAATATATAAACGCTTTGACTGAATTTTATTGCTCATGAAAATGAGAAGAAATGATAATGGCTGGGTTCAAGACAAAACGTTGCCAGACTGTGCAAAGATTTCCACACAGCTGTGTTAAGTTCTGATCCAGAGACCATTCAGTTCAGTAAAAAGACACTCTCATGACTAAAGTGGGCTTTGGATCAGGCTCTCAATGTCTCAGTCCAGCCTAGCAGCAGTCTTTCTATCCTATGACTAGGCTTATTTAAACAAGACTGCTCAATTTGAAATTTCCTCAGACACTGGTGATTTTGTGATGTAGACAAATGCCCACTAGGAACTAAAGGGAGTTAATCAAACTCACTTCACATTTGACCCAAGCTTTCAAAGAGGGAAAGGCTGGTGTCTTAATCCATTAGGCCACCAGCCCCTCAGTACAAGCACATGTTTGCTACTGTATTAAATATCTAAAATATGATGTTGCTGTGCGATATTTTTGCAGAACTGGTACAAAGTCCCATAATGAATTCCCGTGAAAATTAGAGGGGAGTTAGATGGTCAAACAATTACACAATTCAGAATTGGAGCCCTGGTCTGAATTTAAAGCCAGGTCCTGTCTTTTTACTAGACTGACCCAAAACTCGAGATCTGACTCACTCAGGACTTTGGGAATAGGAAGGAAAGTGGTGGAACATGACTTTGAATTTTGCACTCTAGTCCCTTCTTTGCTTTGGACTATGAAGTTATATTTCTTTGTCAGAAAGCAAAGTCCCTTTGAGAAATCCAGTTTGTAAACCTGCATGTAGCTTCTTCAGGTGGGTTGTTAACAAGGAAACTTCAAAATTCTATCAAGAGTTTTGGACTGTGATGATATTATTGTGTGTATATATAGGTTGTTTTGGTTTGTGGTTTTTTATTTTTGATTTCCTGGATATACCTTGAAGTATATGGGAATGGGGAGCTCAATAGGAAAATTCAGTGACTGGTATAATTCTAAATCTAAACTGAAAAGCAAAATTCAACTATAGGCAGATGTTTTTTATACTGCAGGATTTTTGCTGCCTTTATGCTAAATGAGACTTCCTGAGATAAGAAGACGGAGGTTACATTCTGACATTAGTAACCTCACTGAAAGGAGATTGAGCGGGAGGAGAAGATGGAGAGGGACACTTTAGTGAGCTCTCAAGTATAACTTGCAACTTCAGGCATTCTCTGTTCCTTTTATCTTGGGGAACTGAAGAGCACAAATGGCAACAAAAAATGGCATGTTTCACAGCTATGAGTGCAGGAATTAGGAAGAGAGTTTTAAAAAAAAATCATTGATTTAACATAAGTTACTTCATATAAACATTTTTTATTGAGTATACATTTATGTTCTAAAATCCTGCTTGGCATCCTGAAACTTTGCATATGGATAAGGAGCAGAAGCAGATTTGGGTGTTAGATGAATGGAGCAGGTCATTGGGCCACAGAGTTCCTGTAATTTCATCCTCTGAAAATAAATTAATATTTTAGAGGGCATTAGGAGAGAGAGGTTTTTTTAAGTGAGTAAACCTGACTTCCGTAACAAGACTTTTATTTCATGTCACCTGCCTGTTTTTATTACATCTTTCACTTTGCAAGTAGCATAAAAAAATCTGAAGAGGACCCTTGCCTGTAGCAGGAAGCATAATCTCTGTCTCATTATTATATGCTGGCATGAGCACACTGACATTGCTAATTGGCTCCACATTACACTGGCTGAATTCCAAGGGTAGTGGCATAAAAATTAATGAACAAGACAGAGCTCTCACATAAGGAACATATGGTGCAATACCGGTCAATTACATTTTAGTTTAAAATAATGTCTTGAGGGAGTCCTGATCAAAGCATTTTCACAAAATGACAAAGGGCCCAATTCTGCTTGCCTTACTTATACAAGCATTCCCGTTGTCCTTAGTGAGACTGCTCATGTGAGCAAGGCTGGTACAATGTTTACAATTTTGGGCAATAGAGTGCCAAAAAAAGTTGTTGGTTTTTTAATATCCTTTTGTGCCACTTTCATTGGGAGAAATGTTTTGTTTTAATTTACTTCAGTGAAGCAGGTTACAGGAAATAATTGTTGACTTCTTTGAAATAGATAGTGAATTCTTTAAAGATTTTATCGTTGTCTACAGTGGACTGCATAACTTGCTCTGTGAATGCATTGTTGCAGAAAAATAACACACAATTCTTTCCCATCATCAGAAAATGCATAACCCAGAGTTTTAACTGCATTGTTTTTATCTATGTAGATGCTGCATACAAAATCCAGATTTAGAATAAATTAAGATTTTAATACAAGGATCTTTTTAAAGTTTCCTTCAAGTTGAAAAGCTTACGCAAGATTAACAGTACACTTTGGGTTCTGCTTTTTGCTAAAGCACATGCTGGGTAACCCCTTGTTAATGTTAATTGGAGTTAAATATTTGCACTGAGTGAATTGTGACCGGGTTTTTTAATACAGCAATTATACAAATGTGTAATGTAAGAACACTGCTCACTTAATACCCTCTCCTGCCCTAATATGAAGTAAATAGATCTTATAATACTCCAAGGACCACCTAATTCAATAGAAAATATTGACTTTGTCATGCTGGCGATTCCCTATTGTTATAAATACAAGACCTGTTCTTGACCTAACAGGCCTTGTGCATCCAAAATTCCCCTTAGTTAATACAGGCCTTATCCCATATGACTGAAATCAGCAGCCCAAATTAATTCCTGGGCGAGAACTGAGCTCTATGCAGGGCTCCAGGGCAGATGAAGCTGACTTTCTGTAACCCTTGTTCTTCCCGTATCATAGGCCAGACAGGGGACAATTTGGTCCCTCTGCAGGTTAGAGTAGCCTGAGGGTTGCCCAAACCAAAGTTTGGCTTCTGATGGCCCCTCTGGGCCATTAGAGCTGCTGGAAAGAGCTAGGTGTAGAAATGCTCAAGATCTGCCCCAAAAATGTCGCTGTCTGCGGGAATTCTCTGCTTTTCAGTCCTCTCTATGCTGGCTCTGACACCATAAAGAATCCATACGACAAACATGAATTGGGACTAATGGGAATTTAGTGTGGCAACTCTTCACTTATTTTGCTGAATATTTTACTATTTTTAACCTACTGTAGGAGAATAAATCTTTCTTCTTGAAAAGAGTGTTAAAATACCCTTTCTGAAATATTTCATAATCTGAATTTCCTCTTCAGTGTATGCTTACATAAAGCACTTCAATTATGCTTTTGCATATTTAGGAAATAATTGTATAAGGTGTTGTTTTTCAATTTTTAAAAGCAAGTTAACATTTTTTCCTTCTTAAGAAAAAGATAAACACTCATGTCTTAAGAGGAAAAAGTAAAGCAGTAAATAGTTGAGAACACAGTACAAAAAATGCAGTATAATGGCATTGATACGATGCTTTTTGTTTGGAATACAATTAGACGTTATTCTATTGCAGTCAACAGACCAAATGCCACTGTAAGTATTGCACTTGTATAAATCTCAAATAACTCTATTAGCATCAACTGAGTTACAGTATTTGTTTTTTACACTGCTGTAACTGAGTAGAAGGAATCTGTGTTTACACCATTGCTAGTGACAGTATTTGGCCCATTGTGTCTAGATCTAAATATGTAGAAGTAGTCTTTCATTTCCATGTAAGAAGGCCAGGGGACAGCTGGCATCTGGTAATTTTCCTTCTAGCATAGAATTTATTTCCAAGATGTAGAATTGTGAGGATTCCTTAAGTCATCCCCCTAGAGTCACAAGTTTGGTATCTTGCCAGTGGCATGTAATACACTTCCTGGCACACAGTAAGAGAAGTAAAATTAGTTCAGAACTTTAGAGTTATTTTGTTTTACTATAGTCTTTGAACAGGCCTAGTAAAGGACCAGTAGTTAGGATTTTATTAACCATTTTACTTCTGAGTTAGTTATACCCTAACACCATGGTTGCAGGTTTGAATAATTCCAAAAATATATAAACAGATGAATCTTTAGCTCTCTGATACCATCAGCAAATATCATCCACCATTTAGCCAATTTCCTGGTACATAGCAAAGCATGTGAGTAAAGGGGGGAAATGAGAGATGTGGTCTTTTGGAAAAACCTAGATTACTATTCTTACAGAAAATATTGCTGTTTGAATGTTTTCAGGAATTGCAATTTCCGGCTGAACTTTTATAGATGTTTTTGCACATGTGGGGAAAGAAACATAGGTAAATCCGAGTGACTGATTACTCTAAGCTATTTCTTCTAAGTAAAAATTTTATTGGTTTAAAGATATGGGAAGAAAATCCTTGCTAAAAGTTGCTGAAGCCCAGTGATTAATTTGTAAAATGGCTATTTCTTTGTTTTACAGATTTTAGTGAAACTTTAACAACTGGTTGAAAGTCAGGGTTCATGAAATAACTTCACTACATTTAGCCACTAGAATGTAGAAGTACTTGCCATGAAGGCATTGTGCTTGAATATTTCCCCTCAACAGGGATACTTGAGAGTGATGACCAATACCCAGTGCTGTTTTAATTTCTCTGCGGATTTAAATGAAGAGTTTAATTACAATGTCATGTGCTTTTCTGCTTGTTGAATCTGCTGGGAACCTGAAGAGCAGGTGTGTAAGTTTAAATTGTTTGGTGTTTTTTATTGTATTTGCCTCTATGAAAATGTTGGCATATTTCTTTTAGGGAGATTATTCTGAGTCATTTTGCGTGCAGCTGAGTCCCCCTCCCCTTTTTTATTTGGTGCTGTGGCGATGAAGTGCTTTGCAAGGATTCAGACTCCTCACTCTTCACACATGAAGATGTGTTAGCTCAGTGCATATTTATGCATCTTTAAATAAGTTTGTGTCTGTATATTTAGACTTGCTCTAATCCACATTTCTTCAATGTCTTTAATTGTTTTGAACTCCAAAAACAAATGACTGCTTTCACCTCTGTCCTTTTGTGATAGATTCCAGAACATCTCTACCTTGAGGCAAGTTTGGTCACCATTTTGCCTGTGTGACCCTTCCTAACCTGTACCAGTCAGCAGGCTCGCACTAATGTCAGTGCTGTTTACTTGGACAAGACTGATAGCATCCAGGTGGGGTTTCCAGTCCCTTTTTTTCTTAAATAAAGCCATGGAATGCATATGCTAACCTAAAAGTTAAGCAGCAAACTCCTTAGCAGATCAGCCAGGTCTTTACTTTCCAAGCTAATGCTCTGTGATGACTTCTCTTCACAACAGCGTAGTGCCAAGTCCTCAGTTGGTGTAAACTGGCATAGTTCTATTGATATCAATGGAGTTACACCATTTCCACCCACTGAGGATCTGGCTCGCGATTTCTGAATTTTCCGCTTATTTTACCAGCATGGTTTTCATTGCAATTTGCAATGTGCTTACAATGCTTCAGTAACCAGATGGAGCCAATGACACTGCCACAGGTCTTTAGGGTATTATGCAACGTTAGGGTTGAATTAATAATCTGTATGCTGATTTAATGATAAAGGATTGCTCATATGTCTTTTCTCTCATTTTTCACAGCTTTTCTCCTTGGTGAACAAAGCTGTGAAAAATAGCATAAATCAGTCCACTTACAACTTCTGACTTTTATGATCTATCTCAGGGGTCAGCAGCCTTTCAGAAGTGGCATGCCGAGTCTTCATTTATTCATTTTAATTTAAGGTTTCACATTCTGGTAATACATTTTAACATTTTTTAGAAGGTCTCTCTATATAAGTCTATATATTATATAACTAAACTACTGTTGTATGTAAAGTAAACAAGGTTTTCAAAATGTTTAAGAAGCTTCATTTAAAATTAAATTAAAATTCTGATCTTATGCCACCGGCCTGCTCAGCCCAGGGTTCCATTCCATTCACCTAGGCTGGCAGCAGGCTGAGCAGGACCTGCAGCCGGGACCCCGGCTGGCAAGGGGCCGGCAGCAAGAACCCCAGACTCAGGGCCGGCTCCAGGCACCAGCTTATCAAGCAGGTGCTTGGGGCAGCAACTCTGGAGCGGGGTGGCATTTTTAGGTATTTGGCAGCAATTCGGCGGAGGGTCCCTCACTCCCGCTTGGAGCGAAGGACCTCCCACTGAGTTGCTGCAGATTGCGATCATGGCTTTTTTTTTTTGGGGGGCTGCTTGGGGTGGCAAAACCCCTGGAGCCAGCCCTGCCCAGACCGGCAGCAGGCTGAGTGGGGCCGGCGGCCAGGATCCCAGCTGGCAAGGGGACAGCAGCCAGAACTCCAGAACGGCAGTGGGCTGAGCGGGGCCAGGACGCCAGACCGGTGGCAGGCTGAGCGGGGCCGGTGGCCAGGACCTCAGACCAGCAGCAGGCTGAGCAGCTCAGCCTGCTGCCGGTCTGGGATTCTGTCCGCTGGCTCCCGCCAGCCAAGGTCAAGGCTGCCAGCCCCGCTCAGCCCGCTGCCGGTTTGGGGTCCCAGCCTGGCCCACATAGACTGGGTACCTGCCTTCTCCCTGGTTCTGGCCCATTCTCTTCCCCTCTCTCTGCACTGAGCTGAGGATGGGGGTACACTGAGCACAGGGCTGGGGGTGAAGGAGCGGGCTGGGGGTCGGGGTGCAGGGTCTGGCCAGGAGCTAGAATGAGGGAGGGGACTCAGGGTTGGGGCAGGAAGTTTGGGTGTGGAGCGCTTACCTGGGCAGCTCCCATTTGGTGTGAGGGGTGCAGGTGGGAATGCGGGGGAGGGGGTGCAGGAGCTCCTGTTTGGTTCTCAGGGTGGGAGGTGCCAGAGTCAGGGCTGGGGTTGTGGCGGGGTGCAGGGGGCTAGGGTGTGAAGGGGGTGCAGGGGTCAGGGCAGAGGGCTGGGATTGGGGGGTGCTCCCAGCCCCCTGCCCTGAGCTGCTCACGGGAGGGGGCTGGAGAGATACGCCCCACTCCTACCTCCCTTCCCCAAGGCCCCGCTTCTGCCTCTTCTCTGCCTCCTTCCCAGTCTGAGCAGTGAGGGTGTTGGGGCTCCTCTTCTCCCCTCCCTCGCAAGGGCCATCGGCAGCAGGGAGGGAGAGGAAGTAGGGCACAGTGGAGCATGCTGGGGGAAGAGGTGGGAGAGGGCGAAGCTTGGCTGCCGGTGGAACCTGCCCTACAGCAGCAGCTGGTAGGACCAAGCTTGCTTCTGCCCTCTCCCCCACTAGAGAGAACGGTAGGCAGGGGGCGGAAAACAGTGGGCTGGGCCGGGCAGGATTTTTAATGGCACGCTGCTGAGTGCCGGGGTCCCAGCCATCAGCCCTGCTCAGCCCACTGCTGGGGCCAGCAGTGGCTGCAGTGTGCCATTAAAAATCGGCTCGTGTGCTGTCTTTGGCACGCATGCCATACGTTGCCAACCTCTGATCTAACTACTGAGCTACAGGCCTTGATAACTGAGGATTGTGCAGTTCTACTCCCGTCTAAATTTTAGAATGTATTTCCTATCAATTAATAACAGATCATTAGAGTCACTCTGAAAATACCATGGATTTGAATTGTAGAAACACATGCCAAAGAAGGGACATTTAACAGGCTGCGGTGGGTAAATACCCACCACTGCTAGATCAACTCCCCTGGCCATCATGAAAGGGGAGAGGGACCAGACCTCAGTCATGTTTTTGGGAACCACTCCTGCAAAGAGTTGGGTGACATTTATAGTATGGTAAACTGCTTAGCACTTGGCAGGGTTAGACCCAGGAACCCCACTGTTCAGTCTGTAGTACACATCCCCCTTTCTGTGCCTGATCCATAGAGACCATAAGTCTGTTATAGCTGCCAAGCAAGGGATTTAGACCTCCAGTTCAAGTTGTGGAGGCTCACATCCTTAGCTATAGAGGATGTATGCATTTCCCGGTGACAGCTAAAATAACAGTTATGCAAACACTGGGCTGAGGCTGGTTCCTACTTAGCTCCTTTGCCCTCACCTGCATGACCTGTCAGGACTAGCCAGTGTGGTCCTATACCATTAGGGATACTTAACTGAATGGACCATGTGATTTTTCAAACAAAATGGCTATTGTCAACAAGTGAGAATCCCTAGTGTGTTTTGTTACAAATGACACCAAAACTGTCTTTTCTTCCTGTTTTTATGGGTGGCAGGAATTCCTCCTGCTTCCTTCTGGTCAGTGCTAGGGCACCTTTCTGAACTTGGCATTAAAGATTCCTGCTTTGTGAGCTGAGGCTAGAAAGAAAAAATAAACCTTGAAGGTGTCAGCATGTCTGCAGTTCAGAAATAAGCCACAGAACAGCCAGTATTATAATAGCAACCTTTATAAATGCTAGTGCCTTTCATTTTGGACAGAGTTAGAGGGAGGAGCTCTTTAGGTACTTTGGAAGCTGAAGATAGGAGAGTCTGTACTTTAGGTGATCCCTGACTATTTCTTCCTGGTGACTGTGACACTTTAAAGTTAATGCTGATGTAACATTACCTGAAGAAGAGCTCTGTGTAGCTCACAAACTTGTCTCTTTCACCAACAGAAGTTGATCCAATAAAAGATATTACCGCACCCACTTTGTCTCTATCATATCCTGGGACCAGTATGGCCGCAACCACATTGCAAACCTGTTTATTCTCACTCCTGTTTTCCTATGCCTAAGTGAGGTACATTTGGTTTCATTGTGTTCAAGTCCCATCTCTCATGACAGTTGCAGATCCAACTGTAGTCCTGTAAGCCTCAATCAGAGCAACATGAACTTATTCACTGGCAGTAGTCTTTTATAGATGTTCAAAAAATAATTATCCGATGTGGCTCTATCTTCACTTGAAAAGTTTTCAGGAAGAAACAGTGAGTTTGTTGTAAAGTGCCCATTCCTAGAAATGGACAATTTTTTTAAATCTCTCTTCATCTGGAATTGAAATTGAAGTACAATATAGTGGCAAATGAATGCATCCTTGTTTACATTTTTGCCTTGTGGAAAATATGGTGTGTTTTTGTGCAGCAGCATTAAGTTCCTTTATTTGTAATTGTTTCTCTCACAGATAGCTTACTGGGGCCTGGTTTTAATTATATTTGGAAGAAAATTTAAAATGGTAATCATACTGAGAAAACACTGCTGGCTCAATACTTGTCAAGGTATTGCAAAAGAATTATAGAATACATGGAAATTCACTGAACTATCGAGACAAGAAGTTAGGAAACAGCTTAGAAGACTTTTAAACTCATCTGCTATTTCATTTAAAGAATGATTTACTGGTTAATATAAAAATTAACTGGGAGAAGAAGAAGAATACCTAGCTCTGATATAGTGCTTCTTCATCAGTAGATCCCAAAGTGCTTTGCATAGAAGGTTGGTATCATTATCCACATTTTACAGATGAAGGAACTGAGGGACGGGGAAGTGAAGTGGCTTTCCCAAGGTCACCCAGCAGGCCGGTGGCAGAGCTGAAATAGCTTCCAGCTCTCCCAGCCTAGTGTTCTATCCACTAGGCCACACTGCTTGGAAAACTACAATCAAGAAGATACAGCAGTACAAACCAAAAGTATTTGGGCCAAACTGGTGTCCTCGTAGTTGCTATAACTTGTATAAAGAATTGTTCAGAAAAGTTAGCCATTGTTGAACAATATGATGTGTTTTTGATATACAGTATTTGGTGGAGAAATTATTTCCTGAACAGGTAGATGCTTATTTACAACATTAAAGTTGCTACATTTCAAAAGCTGTGAAACACCCAACACCAACACCACCAGAAAAGACAATCAAACAGAAACAAAATCAAATAAATAAGTTGTGCACAATGCACTCAGGTCACTAGACTCGGGCTCTGGCAAACTGCCAAGGGGAGCAAATTCCAAAGGCTGGGGCCGTCAGTTGAGAGAATCTTACTGCCAGCCCCAAGGGATTTTACCTTAAAACCTGACAGCAAGAGCTTCTTAGTTGATCTTAATTGTTGTGACTGAGGGTTTATGGTCAGAGGTTGTCTCTGATCATTTGGTCCAGGCCCATTCAAGGCTTGAAAGAATTTTACAACCCATTGGATGGCTCCAGGAAGTAAACAGAAAGCCAGTAATAGACCTGAGCAGTTGTGTTATATGCTCACAGAGGTTACAAGCTACAGACAGAGCCCTTTGGAGGCCGGTGTTGACCCCGATCTGATGTTCACCCTTGCAATGGTAACGTGTGATACAGTGATTAAGGTGGTTAGATGTCTATGGTTTCTCTTGCCAATAGTGGTGTACGGTACTGTAAACATCTGATGTATTGTTATATGCCACATCCGATGTATATGTTATATGTTATATCCCTCTTGGGCTGAGGGATGTGCTGGCCACCGCTTCTTGCAGCCCCCATTGGCCTGGAATGGTGAACCACGGCCAATGGGAGCTGCGATCGGCCGAACCTGCAGACTCTGCAGGTAAACAAACAGTCCCGGCCCACCAGCGGATTTCCCTGACAGGCTGCGTGCCAGAGGTTGCCGATCCGTGCTGTAGATGATGAGATATAATGCATCTTTCGCAAACACAAACCACCAAAGAGAGAAAATATGGCCGTTAGTGCGTAACCTGTGGGTCATTATTATTCTACATGAGATCCTTACATGACGAAATTAAATTTCACTAGGCTTAATACATTTAATTTGAATACAGTGTGTTTTCTTTCTTTCTTTCTCTCTCTTCATAGTATTCTCCTAAATCCAGTCCACATCACTGGTGATGGGAAATTGTTCTGATGTACAGAAGTGATAGTGGTGGGTCTTAGGCTAATTCCCACTGGACAGGAGTTCACATCACAGAAATAACTGCCACAATTTTTAATAAATGACACCATGTCATTAGAAAGGGCAGGATTTGGATGAATCATTGGAGGGGGAACTTCCCTTTCATGTGTTCTATTAATTGTCCTTCCAGATCTGGATTTAAGTGCATAGATAAGGCAACATGGGCAAGTGACTCTCAAACCAGTGACTCTCAAACTTTTTTACTGATGACCCCTTTCACATGGCAAGCCTCTGAGTGCAACCCCCCACCATAAATTAAGAACATTTTTTATGTATATTTAACACTATTATAAATGCTGGAGGCAAAGTGGGGTTTGAGGTGGAGGTTAACAGCTCACGACCCCCTATCTAATAACTTTGTGACCCCAACGGGTCCTGACCTCCAGTTTGAGAACCCCTGGTGTAGACTGTCACTGCTCGTGCTGTACATGTTCTGTGATAAACGGGGAACCTCCATTTCCAGAGCTACATTTCAAAGTTAGCTGAGCATTCAGAGCTTGTAATAGATGGTATAAGGCCAACTGATAATTTAAAACCCTATACACAATTGTTAGTCACTTAGGGGATTACAACATAGAATTCACACTGTGCTTATTTATTAGTGATGTAATCAGGCAGGCTTCTGATAAACCCTTGCTCACAACTGCTCACTGTGACAGTTTTTCCAACTGTGACTGGCTAATCATGATGTAACATTTTAATTGGTAAGTGAAACTAGCAGCATGTTCGACTGCTACTAGCTGGGGCTATGAAGAGTAGCTGCTAATTAGACTTAAGTAGTGCCAAATATTGGCATTTTCACAGTGTGCCTTTGCAACAGCTTATTTACATCACTAAAACTCTGTATAAAAGCATCTTGCATCCCTCCTCCCTTGCAAACATATTTTAAGCACTTGGTGGTGATGATGCTCCCAAGTGAATGGTGCCCAGATAAGGTAGTTTGGAATACAGAGGAAACATTCAGTTCTCACCTTAGAAATTGTATATACCTGTGTGGGATTTTTAAGAGCTTTTTCTAAAGAAGCCATTTTTTTAAAAAGATAGGTGAATACATTTCAAAGGAAATAGTATTTCTGTTTACTGGCTAATACAATAGGATGGTTCTGCACTAATGTGATTTTACGTTTAAAGAACATACTGTTTTAAGTCTGCACACAGAGAGAGTCTATATGGGCAAAGATTGTACTCAGAATCTGTTATTTACAGAAATAATGATTGTAACCTTCTCACAAATCAGTGATCAGTGTGAAAGTGTATACATACCAAGGTGGCTGGAGCACAATATTGATAGATTAACTGTTTGGGTTTTATTCTTAGCTCTGTTATCAATCTGCTGTGTAAATCACCAGACTTCTCTGGGACTCAATTTATCAATCTGTAAAATGGAGATACCGTGATTTATGCCAGCTGAGGATCTTGCCTCATGTATTTTCTAAGAGGTACTTTTTTTTAGTTATAACTTTTTAACTGTAGAAAAAAGTAAAATCCTATCCTAAATATTAGTTGAATACCTATTTTAAAAAACCTCAAATGCACTTAAATAAAGATGGGTTCTGACTAAACCTGAAGTTGCTTAACTTCATTATGGATATTCGAAAAGGAAGATAGCTCAAAATGATGATTATGTACAGTATAATGTTTTAACCCTATACAGATTTTTGTGATCTTTTGGGTAAAAGAGGATAGAGCATATCCTTCTGTGTAGTTAATGTAGGAAAATTTATGACAAGTCAAGGGCTTTGGAATAAGACATAGAATCAGGCGAATAAAAATGTCTCATGGTTATGCTCTAGGGCAGTGTTTCCCAAACTTGGGATGCTGCTTGCTTAGGGAAAGCCCGTGGCAGGCCGGGCCGGTTTGTTTACCTACTGCATCCGCAGGTCCGGCCAATTGCAGCTCCCACTGGCCGCAGTTTGCTTCTCCAGGCCAATGGGAGCTACAGAAAGCGGTGGCCAGTATGTCCCTCGGCCCGTGCCACTTCCAGCAGCTCCCATTGGCCTGGAGCAGTGAACCGCGGCCAGTGGGAGCCGTGATCTGCCAGACCTGTGGACGTGGCAGGTAAACAAACCGGCCCAGCCGCCAGGGGCTTTCCCTAAACAAGCAGCATCCCAAGTTTGGGAAACACTGATCGAGGGTTTGATCCTACTCTTCTTAATGTCAGTGGCAAAACTCCCATTGGCCTATATGGAAGCAGGACTGGTTCTTTAGTTTGTGGAGACTCTTTGCTATAGGGCGGCTTTCTCTGAGTCAATGAAGAAGGCACTGTAAAAGTAGTCTTGAGTTCCCATTAACCTCTTTGGAGCTGCTGTGTCTGTCAAGGTGTATTCTTGTTTGTATTCCATGGTGTGGTAATTATTGGTTATGAGGAGGAGAAGCAGATGATAAGAACCTAGAAAAAGTTAGAATGTCAATGAAGTATTAAGTAATCATGGAGAATGATATTGCAGATTTGTGCCTGGTGAAGTAGCAGGACCTGGGTCATAAGAGGAAAGCAGGAATGGGCAGGTGAGAACTGCTGGGGAAAGATGAAGAGAGGTTGCTGGGAGACAAGATTAAGATGCCATTTTATGATGGCTCAAAAAAGAGACAAAAGGAGAAGGCTCAAAAAAGGGATGGGCACTATTTGGTTTCTTGCAGGCTGGTGACAGCAGTGAGTCTTGAGAAAGAAGTTTGAAGGGGAAAAGGATACTGCTGCTCTACAGATCCATTCAGGGAGGGTGCTTCGTGCATGTGGAAGAAAGCATGAAGACGTACAGAAGGCGCAGACAAGCTGGTAATTGAGGCTGCCGCCAGTGGTGGAGGAGACACAGGGGGAAACATGTAGGAGACGAGTAAACAGATTGGGAGGGGCAGAATTGTGAAGAGACTTGAAGGAGATGATGCTTGAACTTAAGGTGGTGAAGAGGGGAGCCAGTGGAATGATTCAGAAAGGGAGATGATATGTTTAGCAATGAAAAAGGAAGATGATCTAGCAGGTATGGATTGGAGGGGAGTGATGTGGTCTCAGGCAGGCCAGTGGGAGGAGATTGCAACAGTCAAGATCAGAGCTGAGGAGGGCCAGGACAAGAGTTTGAGCTTTCATACAGAAAGTAAAAGCCACATTCTAGAATTATTAGGGAAGAAGAAATGTCAGCCTGGAAGCATGGTGTTAGAAAGAGGGAGGGGTCAAAGATGCCACCAAGGTTACAGACCTGATGGTGGTATAGCCAGTGACAGAGAGTATGAGGAGTAGAGAGAGTTCAGGAGGCAAGATCTGGAATTCAGTTATGATCACATGGAGTCTGAGATGACTATCGCCATTTTTAGTCACCGCATTGTTCATAACTTGCTGCTGGGATTCCAAATTTATACAACATGGTAAAAAAAAAAAACTCAGTTATGTGGACTAGAATTTTAGAAAAACATTCTGAATTTTGACATATAAAGTGAGTGGGTGGGCTTACATCATTTTGACTGGGGTTAGCCAGGATTCCAGCCCAATACAGCATGCTGACACTACTTGCATTGTCTAGGTATGTTCAGGGATGTCACCAGCTTACCACAGGATTCTTTGCTACTTTTACAGCTTACCACACAACTTTATCACTGCACATTTTCCCATATAGTATCTTTCTGTGCTCTCATCTCCCTTGCCCATTGCCAAAAGCTACTAGCTTGGAACAAAGCTCAATCAAATATCAAACATAATGAAAAAGGGGAAATCACAAAAGATGGAGTTATGGCTGTAGCTGCAGCTGTGGATCCTATTGCCACAGGCTCTGGACAATCTGGAAAATTAATCAAAGTTCAGTCAAGGATGTATGATATTGCAGCTACTGCAGCAATGTCAAATGGCACCTGGGAGCTGTTCATTTAAAAAAAATAGGTCCCTGAAAAGCATCATAATTTTGACATTTGACTCCCAGTTGAAGGGTAAAGTATGACCGTATACCAAGAGAGCGCTGTGCCTTCTTCCTTCACCACTGAGTAAACTTAAAAGATCCACATGTATTTTAAACAGAAATAAACAACTTGCAGCAGGTATTTAATGTGAAATTAGTGACTCTGGGGTTTCAAAGGAGTCTGTTCAAAGGCAGTCAGGTACCTAACTCCCTTAGGCTCCTTTGAAAATCAGTCTGAATGTCATTGTTCTATGGGTACGTGTAACACTCAATCAAAAACATCTACAGCCTAACCAGAGAGAAGAGTATGACACTGGATAGATACTTGCTGTGGAGAGGAAAAGCAAGACCTATAGCGCTGGCACAAGCACAAAGCCTGATCTGAAAGCAGATTGGTGTTCATTGTATGTGGGAGTTGGTAATGCCCATCTATAATAAATGTTGATTTAAAAAAATTAAAATGGCTGATAAGCTTGCCCAGTCAGGAAATTGTTGTTAGTTATTCTCATAGTAACACTTTTCCACCAACATTTTTCATCTTAAAAAGGAATGTTTAACGGTTTGCTACCTACATTACAAACGCTTAACCTGTAGCTAAAAGAAAACCTACATGACTTTATGACTAAATGTTGGCAACACTTTAGGCAGGCAAAATACTTGTCTTGTTCATTTTATCAGTCTGCCACTGAGATGCATCATAGTCATCTGTGTAATATTCTGACACTCCCATGAAACAAAGCAAAATTGCCACCATTGGCATTGCTGGCATGTTACTCACTGGCTATTATACTCCATGCTTTAAACACGTAATAAAACCACTACTGTAGCTGGTACTAAACAGAGTGAAAATCCCAGTGAAACACTGGAGGCTGTGAAAATGAATGAGGCTTGTTTCTGTAGCCAAGGTGTCTGCTGTTATGAAATATATTGATTTGGGCTTGCATCACCTTTACTCGTGCAATATCAGTGTTAATGTTTCAGGGTACCATGCTACCTATCCTTCCTTTTTTAATTATCTGTACCTTGATTGCTCCCAGTTTTGTGACAAAGCTTCTGCCCAGACTTTGGCACACCCATTAGCCCAGTATCACACCTTTTGGCCCAGGGATATAAACATGGTCGATGACTCTTCCTTTTATGACAATGCAGTGTCTCTGGCTTTCTGTCTAGGCTGCTTTTAATTAGATACCGCAAAAAGGATCACCAAGCTAGTGTCTGTCCCCAGTTGTATTCCAGCCTGGTTTAGTGTAACTTAACTTACTGTATTTTTGATAGGCCATTAGAGTTAGGAGTTTTTTTGTTAATTACTAAACTCTTACTGATAGACAAATCCTGCTTGTTAAAACTTGTGTTGTAATTTGAGGATTAAATGCCGCGCCTTTGGGAAATGTCAGTATCAAAATTGATTTGTTGTAGGAGACATATGTTGTTGGAAGCTGCAACTCAACAAAGTAGATTCTTCTGTAATGCTGTTAGCAATTAAATTTTGTAAATTGTTAAGTTACAAGATTTGTGAGAAGGCAGTTCTTAAAAGAACTGCACATTAAAGGAAAATGCATAAAACAAGTTTAGTTTCTTCTTCCTATCCTCCCAAAAAAAGCCATTCTTTTGTAACTTCTGCTGTCCTGCCTTTTTTGAAAATACTTTTAATTTTGGATGGGCTAGTGGAGAAGAATGGAAAATAGTGTGTTTCAATTGACAGTGGAGCTGAGTAGATTTTTCAAATGAATATTGACTTGCTGAAAAATGCAGTTTGGTTGACCTGAAATGATTCACAGATTTGACACAAATTGGGTAAACAGTTATTGCCAAAAAAAACCTGACATTTTTCAGGAGTTAGGTGCCATCACAAACTAGCTGGAGGAGTAGGTGGTATATTCCATATACCCCTTAGTATCTTGGTTATGGCATTCACCTGGGATGTGGGAAACCTGTGTTCAGTTCCCTGTTCTGCCAGATGTGGAGCAGGGATCTGATCTTAACCCTCCTGCACTGCAGGAGAGTACCCTATCCATTGAGCTATGGGATATCCTGTGGCGAGGCTCTCCTGATGCAATTATTCCACTTTGTATAAAGTATTTGATTAGTCACTGAGCCAGAGAGCGTGAGAATCGCACACTAGCCTGTTTTTTTGTTTTTTTGTTTTTGTTTTTTTTTGTCTTTTCCAAAACTACCAGTTAACTGAAAAATCACTGATTACCCAGCTGTAATTGATAGGACTTTTTCATATTACCCAAAGGACTGGGGTTCAAATCCAATACTAGCCCTTCATTGGGCACCAGATCTGAATCTTCTTTAAATATCATAATGGCTAATTCACACTTACAATATTGCTTTAAATACAAATGAGTAGTGAAGATAACTCACATACCAAACAATCGCCTGAAAATCATAGTCTGGACGGGGTGCAAGAGTAACTGAATGTTAAACAAGCTCCCTACTTTCATCATGTTCTTGAGCCCCATATATACAAGGCTTTAAAGCAAGATAGGGATCAGTTTATATGTGGTTCTAGCTACAACAGCTGTGAACACAGTTGCTGTGTATATAGAGCCAAACATTAGAGGCAAAATTTTCAAATGCATGTAAAATGACTTAGGAAACCAAGTCCCATTGTCAAAAGTGATGTCGGGACTTAGGAGCCTATATCTCATTGAAAGTCTTTTAAGTGCCTAAGACACTTTTTAGAATAGGTCTTGGGCTCTTAAATCAGTTTGGTGCTTCAGAAAATTGTATTATAAAACTAGAGATGGATCTGAGTAGGACCCTACTTACTTTTGAGAAAGTTAGGAGCTGTCTGCATACATTGTGACACAAATGAACCCATCTCTAGTTAAAATGGTGGTTTTAAAAGTGTATTCTCTGAGGCTGGCATGTTAGTCCTTGTCACAGTGCACGCAGACTAGTCTGATTGCTAGAAACCATTGGGTTTGGAACCCTGTTTAAATGTGGGTCCCTAGCTGGGTTTAAAATCAAGCTGTTCAAATAAATGACTTTTTCATTTGCTAGCAGTTCACACCAAAAAAGAAATCCTTATGGGTAGAAAAAATATTTTGTTTGACCTGAAACTAAACATTTTATTTCAATTTTGAGTATTTTTTAACTTAAACAACAAAAAAATAAAGATGAAGGATATTTTGAAACAAAAAATTTCTTCAAATCAAAAAATTGAAACATTTTGACTTTTTTGGAATTTTTTTGTTTGTTTTTCTGTGCCACCCACCCACCACCCCAAAAATCAAACAATTCCATAGAAACAACATGAACTAATGAACTGTTTCAGAGTCAACAAATCTGCAAAAAAAAAAAATTTACCAAAAAAAGTTTTGACTAAATGTTTTTACCCAGCTCTTGTTTAAAGCCAAGAGCCTAAATTCTCACCAGTGCAGAAAAAGGAGTTCTTCCATTATTGGGCCTTCACTCACCTTTCGCCCTCTCTTCTTCTGTATTCCAGTACTGTGAATGTGTTGTCTGTGTTTCAAGGTTCAAAGCCCCATCACGCCTTCTGTCATATTCTGCCTCTTTCAGATTACTTCACTGACTTCCCCCCACCTGAAAAACAAACCCATCCCAGCCTCATTCAGACTGACCCCAGGGCACGCAGTTCACAGTTTGAGCAATGCTATGCAAAAGAGCTGAGACACTTTATATAAAATGTAGCTTGAAAATTATAACCATTTTGTTTTGGTTGAGGTTTGTACCCCTGACATTTCACCTGTCAGCCACATTTCAAAGAAGCAGTTCAGTTTTGCTCTTCACTTGAAATTTTACAAAATCTCAAGCAAAAGTGATACAACGGCCATCTTTGAAATGTTCCTTTTGTGTACTGTTGGTGAGGGGGGAAGAGTTAGAGAGGCAGACAAATTTATTATGCAGCAGATTGTTGCTACTGATCCCTGTCATAGAAGAAACTCTCCACTATCTATGCTCCTGTATCCTTCACTGTACAATACTAAAACTCCTTTTCACCAACTTCTTGTGTTCCCTCAGAATTGAACCATACTGTGTGTGACACTCTTATCCCTGTCATAGTTTCCTCATCTAAAGGTGGCCCATTACTCTGCAGACTGACCACTGATCCTCATGGTTGTTGTGAAGTGAAATACCTAACTCACACAACTCCCCAAGCAGGGCCAGCTCCAGGCACCAGCATTCCAAGCTGGTGCTTGGGGCGGCATTCTGCAAGGGGCAGCAGTCCTTGCGTTTTTGCCCCAAAGTAGCGCACCAAATTGCTGCCGCAGACAGCAGGGGGAGTCTGTGCGCCTTTAGGCAGGCGTGTTTCCGTGGTGGCAGCACTTCGCCAGCAGCTTTTATGTTCAGCTGTCTGCAGCGGCTTCAGCTAAATATAGAAGCTGCCGCCGAATTGCCGCCGCCGCGGAAATGCGCCTGCCACCCTAAGGGCACAGGGACTGCCCCTGCTGTCCGGTGGCAATTCGGCCGCTGCTTAGGGCAGTGAAAACTGTAGAGCCGGCCCTGTCCCCAAGGCAACAAGTCAGCAGACCATAAAATAAGTGCCAGGATCTTTGCCACCATTTAGTTAAGTAAGAGAGACACCAGGCCTGTGATGGAATTTAGGTCAAGCAGGCATGACACAAAGGTCAACATCACCGCAGCAAACCCCAGCAGTAGGAATGAGAGACAGGCAGTGCCCGGATGAGCAAAGAGGTGCTCAATGGAATACAAAAGCAGCTGCAGGAGTCAGACCATTTCTGTCCCCTCAGTGTAATCAAAGTAATAGTGATTTTTTTTCTATCAGTAGGACGAAGCTACAAAATTCAGATCTGGATCTTGATCTCAAATACCCACAAGTTCCAAGGTATTGGTGTCTGGGGTTCTGTGAGGGGTCTTTCTTTGTGTTGCACCTACACAGTCCCAAAAAGCAATGATGATGTCCTTAAAAAAACAACCAAACTAGAGCAAAAGAAACAGCCTTCTAGCCAGCTCCCCAATAGGAGCTCTTCTCTTTGTTAGAGAAATAAGTAGTTGAAGCACTTCACCTTCTGACCTACCTACTCATAAAACACTCCTATGCTGCACTGGATGTACAGGCTGAGACATGGGGTGGGGAAGAGGGTAGGGTACAAGGGGAAATAGGCTGAGGCAGAGGTTCAAAGAGACTAGGCTGGAAAGAAAGGAGCTCCCCTTGAACCTCCATTATGCCTTGATTCCACATACCTATTATCTATTATGTGAGCACCTAAAGACCTCAATCCAGTGGGCTGGGCTTTGTGCATACAAACAGACAGCCCCTGCCTCAAAGAGCTCACAATTCAAATAGACAAGTCAAAATTAGAGAAGGGGAAAGAGGTGAAATAACTTGTCCAAGGCTAAACAGTGGGTCAGTAGCAGAGTCAAGATTAGAATGAAGGTCCTAGACCACGCTGTCTTATACCCCACTTTTTCCCTCCACAGCTGTAATCTCTGTTCTTCAGTGGAGTTTTACAAGGCGTTCCCCAATTTCCCTTCATCTTAGTTGTTACATAGCTGAATAATTGCGGCACAAAAACAAGCTTGTTCATCTCACTGAAACATATGATGAAAAAATTATTATAAATGTGTTATGTGTAACATAAATATGTTAATATTATATAATTCCAATAGAAGTTGATATCAAGATGAGTATTGTAACTAGCGCATGTGGAGGTGGGGCCAGAGCTCATTTGCTTAGATTGCAATGGGGCCAGACAGTAGCAAGTTGGAGAACCACTAACCTGGTCATAGTGGATAGTTTGCAAAGAACTGGCCCGGAATATGTTCACATAGAGTGTTCATTGAACAATTATGAATGATGAAAAAAAGTGTAAAAAATCAAAATCTGATTGTGGATAATGCATGAACAGAGAAAGCTAAATTAGTCAAATAAATTGTTCACTATAACTAGTTTGCCCATTCATATTAAATCTCTACCAGGTGAGTGGCAGATAGCTAATAAAGAGTTTCTTCCTCTGAGCTGACTAGAGGGGAGAACAGCTTGCCACAGATCTAAATTTTAATCACTTATCATTTTGAAGTAAATTCAGGCCACCTGGCAGTTTATATAATCTTAAACCATTCTTCTGGCTTTTGTTGAAGAATTGTCAATGCGGTAGACACATCCCTGGTATGACATTCTGCATTGCTGCTTATTAAATTAAGAATGAAATGTGGCCTAACTAATAAAGGAGGCCATTGGCTTTACAAGAACTCACACAATAGTGAATGTGTGGTTAGACTTCATGTTCGTTACAGAATTGTATCATGTTAGAAGACAGCTGTTGAAGAGTCAGATTAGCTAACAGGATGCTGACCACAAATTTTTGATGGCTGTTTTGTGTTGGTTAAGAAACTATTTTCCCACACAGCTTACAAGCTGAAAGACATTGACAGTAACTATCAAAGGGCATTCTCTGAGGGGCTGAAGTTCCAGTGGAATCTCTATGTAGACGCATGGCAATTCAAGACTAACTATTATTATTTATTATTTGTATAACAACTGGCGACAATCTACTCCTAGTCCAGGGACCACCTGGAAAAGGTCATTACTATCCCCATGATGATACTCACCTCACTGTGATGGTGTACTGACCCTGGGAAAGTCCTGGAAGGAATTCCCTTTGTCAGCACGCCGCACTCAGGCAAGGTGGTTTTCGACACCCCTGACTTCGGCTGAGGCGACACACTCAGCACCCTCCAGGCCCAAGATAGTCATCCCCAGAGGAAACAATGCTACACATAAATGTCAAAGAGCTCAGGGCAGCACGCAGAGTGTGCACTATCTGTCTTTCTCACTTGTCGGGCAGAGTGGTCACAGTCCTGAAGGACAATGCAGCCTCTATGTTCTACATTAATAGACAAGGGGAAGTGTGATCCTTTGCCCTCTATCAAGAAGCACTCCATCTCAGGGACTTCTGCATCAGCCACGGAATCCACCTGGAAGCATGTCACCTTCTGGGTGCCAAGAACACACTAGCAGATCAGCTAAGTAGGGACTTCTCTCACCATGAGTGGGTGCTCCATCCAGAGGTAGCTGGCATGACCTTCCAGAGGTGGGGAACTCCCTGAGTGGATTTGTTCATGACCAAGCAGAACAGGTGCTGTCACAGGTTTTGCTCCAGATGGGGTCGGCAAGGACAAGGGCTCCCTCTCTGATGCCTTCCTCCTGCCGTGGCAGGAAGCCTGATGTAATGGTTCCCTCCAGTTCTGCTCATCAGCAAGGTCCTAGCGAAAATCAAGAGAGACCAGGCTCAGGTTGTCATGTTCGCCCCCGCATGGCCTCCCCAGCGTTGATTTGGGATGCTATCGAGCTTGTTAGTTTTCCCTCCATGACCCCTGCCTACAGACCAGATATGCTGTCACAGGATCATGGTCGACTCTTGCACCCCAACATCACCTCCCTCCACCTCATGGCGTGGATGTTGGTTGAACCCTGAGGAACGGGCCTGTTCAGACGGGGTCCAGAAGGTCCTCCTTGAGAGTAGAAAGCCCTCAACTAGACAGATTTATCTGGCAAAGTAGACGAGGTTCTCCACTTGGGCAGTTGAACGGGACATCTCCCCTTGGCATTCTTCTATGCAGTCAATTTTAGACTACCTGCTTCATTTGAGGAACCAGGGCCTGGCACACTCCTCCATCAGGGTGCATCTGGCGGCCATTTCCGCCTTTCATCCACCAATCCAGGGGCAGACAGTTTTCTCCCATGACATGACAGTCAGGTTCCTCAGAGGCCTCGAGAGACTTCTTCATCAAGTTTGGTCCCCAGCCCCTCAGTGTGATCTTAACTTCGGTTCTGTCCAGCCTCTCAGGCCCGCCCTTTGAGTCTTTGGCCCTGTGCTCCCCGTCTTGCCTATCATGGAAGATAGCTTTCCTGGTGGTGGTGACATTAGGGAGGCAAGTCTTCAAGCTGTGAGTGCTGATCTCAGAACTGATGTACACAGTCTTCTCTACGGACAAGGTCCAGCTCCGGTCCCACTTGGCCTTCCTTCGCAATATTTTCCACATGAGCCAGGACATCTTCCTTCTGGTCTTCTACCCTAAGCCCCATGAAACTAGTGAAGGGTGGCGCCTTCACACTTTGGACATAAAAAGAGCCCTGGCTTTCTACCTAGATCGGACAAAATCTTTCCGTAAGTTGACTCAGCTTTTCGTGTCTACAGCTGATAGGATGAAGGGCCTCCCAGTGTCCTCACAGAGGATTTCTAGCTGGGTCACCTCTTGCATTTGGACCTGCTATGAGTTGGCAGGAGTCTCGCCATCGCCAGTCGTCAGAGCCCACTTGACCAGAGTGCAGGCATATTCAGCAGTCTTCCTGGCACACTTCCTGTTACAGGAGGGATCAGGAGGGGAGGAATAGCTCAGTGGTTTGAATATTGGCCTGCTGAACCCAAGGTTATGAGTTCAGTTCTTGAGGGGGCCACTTAGGGATCTGGGGCAAAAATCTGTCTGGGGCTTAGTCCTGCTTTGAGCAGCGGGGTTGGACTAGATGATCTCCTGAGGTCCCTTCCAACTCTGGTATTCTGTGATTCTATAACATAGTACCTAGGAGCCCTAGTCATGTGCTAGATACTATACAAACACAGAGGAAGAAAACAGTTCCTGCCCCAAAGAAATTACAATAAGATAAGAGACAACAGACAGATAGGGGAGTTAAAAAAAAAAACAACAAAAACATGAGTATGTCTACACTGCAGTTAAACACCCATGGTGGCCTGTATCAGCTGACTTGGGCTCATGGGGCTCAGGCTGCCAGGCTATAAAATCGCAACATAGACAGCTGGGCTCAGGCTGCAGAGCCTGGTCTCTGGGATGCCCCTGCTCCATTGCAGTGTCAGATGTCTGCACTGTAGTTTTATAGCCCAAAGCCCTGCAAGCCCAAATCAACTTACATGGACCAGCCACAGGTGTTTCATTGCAGTGTAGACATAGCCAGGGCCAGCTGTATGACCTGCAGGACCCAATTGGAATACTTGGCAGTGGTCCGGGGCTTCAGCGGCGCTTCAGCGGTGGGGGGTCCGCTCCGGGTCTTCTGCAGCACTGAAGGACCCCCCACCGCTGAAATGCCACCAAAGACCCCCGGAGCGGGGCCCCCATAGGCGCAGGTGCGGGGCCCGATTTCTGGGGAATCAGAGGAATCAACATAAAGCCAGCCCTGAACATAACCAATGAGACAATACTGGCCAGCATAACAAGCAATGGTGTGAGTGCACCAGCAGCCTAGTTATTATCAAGGTTTTTTTATAGGCATCAAGGCAAAGGAGAGTTTTGAGAAGGGTTGTGAAGGAAGATAATGTGTATGTTTTGCAGATGTTTAGGAGGAGCGCCTCCTGAGGGTGAAGGGCAGCTTGGGAGAAAACATGAAGGTTCTTGTTTGAAAATGTAACAAGTGGGTGATGGAGAATGGCATCATGGGACGAGCAGAGGCAGAAGTCTAAATCTTGCTGGTGAGTGAAAGAAAATAGGTAGAGGGGAATAGATCATTAAGTGCCCTGAAATTGAAGACAAGCAGCTTATGTACCTATGTAGCCCTAAGCAGATGACTGTTCAGACACAGATACTCTTTGTCAGAAATGACCAGCAGGCAGTGGTATGAAGCTAAATCTCCCTCACTGTTTTCTGTTCTTGTTAAAGTTCAGTGTGAGAAACATCATGGAGTGGGGAAAGCAGAGACTTAGAGAAACGTGCACACTGTGAGATCCTGGGGCTGATTCTGATCTCACACTGGTTTTATGCTGGTATACTCCATGGACTGCAATGGGGTTATGCTGGATTTACACCAGTAGTAAGTGAGATCCGAATCCGGTTTTGTCTGTAAAGCACCATACACACCTGTAGCAAATAACAAATACAATAAAAGGAAGAAAATTCCTGTCAGTAACTAGTTATCTTAGCTGACTTCTCTCCCCAGCCTCTAGTATGGAGGTACAAATCTCCTCCTGGGCAAATATGATCCTCAGATGCTCATAAAAAATTCCTGTTGAGTTCAGTGTGAGTTGTCCATGTATATCACAATTTGTCTCTACAGGAAATACTAACTAATATAAAGGAGGCAGAACAGGGACCCAGAGAATGGGATTGACAATTTATTTTATTTATTTAATTTTAATTTATTTTTGCTTCCTGTTTCTTGGCAATTGGAATCCTAACAGCTCAAGGAATCAGCAAAGAATCCTGTGGCACCTTATAGACTAACAGACGTTTTGGAGCATGAGCTTCCGTGGGTGAATACCCACTTCATCAGATGCATGTAGTGGAAATTTCCAGGGGCAGGTATATATATGCAAGCAAGCTAGAGATAAGGAGGTTAGTTCAATCAGGGAGGATAAGGCCCTGTTCTAGCAGTTGAGGTGTGAAAACCAAGGGAGGAGAAACTGGTTTTGTAGTTGGCAAGCCATTCACAGTCTTTGTTTAATCCTGAGCTATGGGTGATTTCAAATTGCAGAGGAACTGAGCTCAACAGTTCTCTTTGAAGTCTGGTCCTGAGTTTTTTTTTGCTGCAGGATGGCCACTAAGGTCTCTATAGTGTGGCCAGGGAGGTCTGAAGTGTTCTTCCTACAGTTTTCTGTACATTGCCTATTCAATTATCTGATTGTCCAGTTTTAGTCCTTCTCTCGTAAGACTGTCCATTTGGCCGAGTCCATAGCAGAGGGGATTGTGGCATATGATGGTGTATATTACCATTGGTGGACGTGCAGGTAATGAACCGTTGTTGTGTGGCTGATCTGGTAGGTCCTGTGATGTGTGCGCTGGTGTAGATTGGTGAGAGTGCATCGAGGTTGTTGCATGGATTGGTTCCTGAGCTAGAGCTACTATGGTCGTGTGCCAGTACTGGGAGAATACGTTCAGGTGGCAGTTGTCTCTGGGCAAGACTGGCCTGCACCAAGGCCTGTGAAAGTGTGGATCATGTCCAGGATGGTTGGAGATCCCTGATGATGTCTGGATTTTAGTGGGACTGTATGTATGCCAGTGGAGTCCTGTGTTCTTTCTTGAGTTTGTCTTGCAGTAGGAGGCTTCTGGGTACACGTCTGGCTCTGCTAACCTGAACCTATTCTCACCAGGCTCAGTTCTCTGCAATTTGACACCATCAGCTCAGGTAAAACAAGACTGTGAATGGCTTGCCAATACAAAACCAGTTTTCTCCTTGTTTTCACACCCTCAACTGCTAGAACTGGCCTATCCTACCTATTAACGTAACCTCCTTATCTCTAGCTTGCTTGCATATATTGCCTGCCCCTGGAAATTTCCACTACATGCATCTGACGAAGTGGGTATTGACCCACGGAAGCTCATCCTCCAAAACGTCTGTTAGTCTATAAGGTGCCACAGGATTCTTTGCTGCTTTTACAGATCCAGACTAACACGGCTACCCCTCTGATACTTGAGCTCAAGGAATGAAATTTATCAGATGAGGGATGACTATGAGAAAGAACTTGGACCAAATTCTGTTCTACATCACCTGCATACAACCCCACATGTGGGTAACTGAGAGCAGATTTTGGCCCAATTATGGTAATTAATTCTCTGCTTCTCTTTATTACTCCATATTTTTACCCACACGAAATCTCCAATTGGTATATTTTTATCAAAGTCTTTCAAACCTTTATGTTGTGTTCATAAAAAGAATTAAAATAATCTTCCTGAATTGTAAGCTGATGGGGAAATTTTTAATCAATATAGCTTTTTTAAAAAGAAAACAGACTCCAGTTAAAATGAAATAACATTTAAGACCTGCAAATGTTAAATAAATAAATAAATAAATAAATCTCCACTTCCAAGTCTGGGGGGAAAAAAAACTACTATATTATGTCAGTGCTAAAAATAAGTAATTTAAAGAATAAATACCTCATAGCTTATTTGCAGATAGTTGTACATATTTAGAAAAAAATGGTAATAGGCCTTAGGTCAGCTGCATTGATTTAATGCATTTACTTAGGCTGCCAGAGCAGAGGTAGAATCTCCTCACACTGCATTAGGAGTGCCTCAAGCCTCTGTGACTCCTTTTGATCAAATCTCTGTGAAAGATGAGTGTCATGGCCTCTTCAAGCCAGCTGTGAGGGGGCTGTCCTGTGACTGGAGGGACATGCTGGAACACACCACTCTGGGGCATTGAGGTGAGAGCTTGCTGCAGAGGTGAGAGGCAGACACAACTTAGTACTGTAGGTCTGGAGAACACCAAGGGGGAGGATCTTATTTCACTCCCCTGTGCACAGTCTGAGCATACATCAGACCTGGAGGTGCACAGATTCAGACAAGAGTAAAGAGGCGTGTGATGATTCTGCCTTAGTACTTGTACAGACAGGAGTGTTTCCAGTACTTCTTTGTACAACTCGCTGAGGGAATGGGAACCTGTTTTATAGCTCTGGAAACATATGCACAGTAAGAATGTCTGAGGTAAGGAAAGTTCTTTGCAGTTGTGTATGAATGCATATTTTCAGTGTACAACTTCTACTTGTGGCTAGGTACTGTGGAAACACGAAAATCTGTGGTGGTGTTGATTTGGATAATGGCTTTAGTGATTCTTAAACTGTGCTCTCCATTCCTGCCTTAATTACTAAAAGAAACTGTGCAAGTGTTAGGCTAGTTTATTTACAAAATCCTGTTATTCTACCTGAAATACATAGGAACAGTTCTATGGCTCTATGAAAATAAATAATGCAAAATCTTAAGAAGGCTGTAATAAAACAGAACCATTGCTTGGATAATTGTTTTCCTATTGAAGTAGTGGTATCCATAAATCATAAATACATAAGAATGTTTAATTGTACAAGTCCTGAATATACATTAATAGCAATAAAATCTGTGATTTGCAACTTAAATGTATTCTGAGCCAAGTGCTTTAAGCAAATACATTATCATTATTGTGATGTATATGTGCACTGGAGACCAGACAACAATATCATTTCACGATGAAGTTCTAGTGGAATTAGCACAAAGTGGAGCCTAATGTATGCCCTTTATATACAAATCACTGCTCACTATTCAGCATCCAGAAGAATAAGGCAATAATCTTTTTCTTAGCGATCCAGTCTGCATGTCTGTATTTCAGTTTTTACTTTCAAATAAGTAGTAAATCAGAATTTAAGACACTCATTTTATTTCTTACGATTTTTTGCCATGAAGAAAAATAAATGACATTAACTGTCAGCCTAACCCAGTGCTATTTTGGTAGATGTGTTTAAAGAAAAAGCATTTTACTTTCTGCTCTATTAATTGGTCAAGTACCCTAGCCTCCAGTTTAACAAATGCTTGTTTTAAAAATGAAGAGTCGGCATATTGCTAACCCATGGAGAGGGTTTCTGATATATATACAGACTATGGCTTATCCTGTTTTAAAATACTGAGGGTAATAAATAACAGCTACTTTTAAAAAATGTTTCTTTTAGACAGGATAATCTAGGAACTCATGGGTGATTGTGATTTTGGGGTTTGAGAGGAAGAGAGAGAGAAAACAAAAGTAATTATTTTTCATTGTTTTAATTTAAAACAAATCATTATTTGAAAGGCAACTAGCAATTAAATTGCACAGCTGATCTGGAGTGGTAGACTGTGCTATGTTCATTTGGTTGAGTTTGCTGTTCAAAAGTGTTTTATAAATCCCTTTTAAAAAAAATCATGTAACTACTTGGCTTCTTGAACCTCTGGAGCTGATTGTCTTATCTTGCGGTGAGATAGCTCTGTGTTATGTTGCAAAACCTTCAGGCATGTTGTGTTTCTTCGTGTTCCTGCAGTCTGCAAGTGAAGTCAGCTTCATTAGTTTCATGATGGCACATCAGTGCATGGCTGGTGTTGCCGCTTCCTTCAAGCTAGTCCTGGAGCATGATCTGGGTTGCCTTGGTTTGGATAAGCTTGTAAGGATTTGTCAGCCAGATGTGACAGGATTGTCAAGAGGCAAGTAAAGAAGGAGATCTGATATTAATCAGTGTATAGCTTGGAGCCAAACTTTCTCAAATGCAGTGTAGTAACATGTTCTTCTCATTTACTGCTTCTCTTTGTGGCTATGGAACTGCCACTGTCTAAGTTTGACGGTTAAAGGGGATGCCAGCTAATAGCCTTTAATTGTAAGGATAAAATTCTAGGTGGAAAAAAGATCATAGGTTTCTATTTTTAACTTCTTTTCAAAAATATAGTTCAGCATACTGAAAAATACATAGGCACTTGATTCAGGTAAGAGTCTCAATACTTCTATCGTCAGATTTTTAAAATATTGAAATGGAGGTTCAGTTCCAAACATTCAGGGAACATGACTTGGAACATGACCTCAGGGAGCCCCAGTGTTCTTTCTGGTTCCAGTGTGATGAAGGATGCCAGGGATATTTTTAATTGTTGAGAATAGTGTGTGTTGTTTTTCTTTATTTTAGTGATGGTGACAGAAAGAACAGTATATGCTGAAGAATGCTCCCCCCACCCATTTTTTTTCAGCTGAAAAGGATCATTAGTACATTTAATTGACTTTCAAAGAGCATACCCCATATTATTACGTTGTCTGTATACCACTAGGTTTATAATGCCACTAAGTTTTCCCTAACAAACACTATAATTGTATGTTTTGATTAGAATTAATCTTTGGTTTTAGTGAACAGATACAGTGTTTCATAAACAGAGTTATATTTTAGCAATACGTGAACAGATGTGAAAGGCATTTCTAATCCTATGCATGAGGAAGTTCTTTTTTTTTCCCCTGAAGAGCCCAAATAAAACTCCTAGGAACACTAACCGTGACAAGAATGTTTAATTGTTTCCCAAGTTCTTTAATCTATAGCACCTTTCCTTCTTGCACTTTTCCTTCATATCTTAAGAATGATAAACGCAAATACATACATACCCACTGGAAATGTGCATCTTTAAAATAATATAGAAAAGTTTTCTCCAAGTTTTGGGCCACATTCTGCACTCACTGAAAACTGAGGTGAAATCTTACCCTACTCCAGTAAGAACAGCATTGTGCCTTTTGGTAGGATGACCAGATGTCCCATTTTTAAAGAGACAGTCTCATTTTTGGGGACTTTTTCTTATATAGGCGCCTATTACCATCCACCCTCTGTCCCATTTTTTCACAGCTGCAGTCTGGTCACCCCACCTTTTGGTACCAAATGTCCTGAATAAAGCAAATTTGTACCCTCAGTAATATTGAACAATATTATAAAAAATCTGTTCATACAAGTGTATCATTTCATTTCCAATCAGATAATCCACAAATTAAGGTGATATTTTCAGCAATAAAGTAGCAGTATTTTATCTAAATAATATTGAGTGCATCATATGCAAGCAGATCTCAGTTATTTTTATTTTAAAACATGGTTTCTGCAACATGCTTTATTTTTACAAAAGTAGTTTTTATATATTCTGATGTATGGTAAATGTTACCATGTAGTTAAGAAGCTGAAATTCAGGGCTGAATCTTGGAAGTCCTGACACAGGTAAAACACCCACTGAGTAAGGACTGCAGTTTGGTCCTTTGGGCCTTATCCTGTTCTAACTGGTTTCTTTGTGCAGGTTCAGGTCCTCTATTTCTGTTAGGTTCTCTATTTGCAGCCACCATTTTTGTCCTGGCAAGTGCCAGAGGTAAGATGGTAAAACAACTGTCATTGCAGCCCCCTCTGTTTTTAATTGCCCATAACTGCCTCCAAAAATTTTTCTCTTGGGACTAAAACTTTCCATGCTCAGGCTCTGTCCACAGATGAATTTTTTTTGGAGGGAAGAAATCTCCATAGATATTTTAGAGTTACGAACAATGAATATCCATTCTGTGCCTTAAAATCACTTTAAGATTTTTTTTAACAAACAAACACATGGATAATGAAAAAATGGTCACACTTTAACGCTTCAAATTTCACATGTGGCTAGCCCACAATGAGAAATAGTCACTGCATATTTGAAAATAGGTATTAAATTACAGTGTTAAAAGTCATTTAAAAATTGGTCTCATTCATGCTGAGGGAAAAATTACTTATTTTAAAATTAATCTGCCTGCAGTGCTGTGGATTTGCATAAAATATTGCATAAATTTGTAGCATCATAGACAGTATTGTGTGTGTGTGTGTATACACACAGTGTGATTGAGTTTAAAATTTATGGAATTGTGTAAAGTAAAATTGTGTAACAGTCTATTGCAGAGTATGGTTAGTGGTTATTTCTTTTTAAAAATATAAATATTTAAAAGAATGGGAAAAAACAAATGCAAAAAATTAAGTCCATATAAAATTATGGCTGCAGACTTAAACAGCGAAGTGAACAGAGGAAAAAGTTAAGATTATCTTTGCAATATTAACTCACCTACATTGCTCATCTATAGAACTTTTTAATGTTAGTAAGACTATTACCGTACATTTTCAAGTGTGCATTTATGTGCAATGTGGGTAACTTAATATTGTTGATATTTTTTCGTTTCCTAACTATTGTGTGTAAATTTGAAATATTAAATTGTGTTAACCTAGGGTTTTGTTTTTGTTTAATTAAACCTTAGTGGCTCTCTAGCTTCAATGTAACATGGTGTTGTGTGTGTATGTATGCAGGGTACACATAAATATGTGCAAACTGTATGTATGGAACATCCTGAGTATAACATTAAATGAGACTCAATTGAGTTTATTTTAATAACTTTCACATTGTTTAAATTCAATGACCTGTCCCTATCTCAGAATCCTTAACTAAAAATGTTACTGTTAAACAGCTGTGGTTTGTCAAATGAGTATGCAGTGATCTATTATTCAGTGTTGAATATATAGTGGGAAATTTTCCTATGCTATCAGAAATAGGTTGCCTTATAAATTTACTTTAAAAGAAACGTCTCTGCTTCATGTAATGGATATTACATAATCCCTTAAATTTTGCAGGGTATTACAGTCTATACATTCCTGTATTGTGGGCAGTTATGTAATGGTGCATTGTAACATTATTACTGATTCAGTATGTATGAAAATAATTTCAATTTGGTTGTAGGGTCAAGCTTAAATAATACCTATGAGATGACGACACCTGAGACTTGTTTCTAGCCCTAATTCCCACTTCTCTTTTTTCTATGCTAATTGGATCATATGCTTTTTTATTAATCTTTTTCCTGGTTTGGGAAAACAATCATTCAGTGAACATACCTGTTATTTATAAATATGTAAGATTAATTGCAGAGATCGTGTATCTTTAAACGTGTTGTCTAACAACAAATTTGGGCTTTACTGTCCAATGTGTTCTGCTTTAAAAGTACCCGGAGGAGTGTGTGTGTGTGTGTGTGTGTGTGTGTGCGCTTTCTTTTGTCTTAGTAATTATTTTGACAGTGGCCATTAACAGAAGTTGCCTTGAGGGGCCCTGGAGGGTAAATGACTTGCATGAGGAGTGTTTTTCATCCCACAAGTTATGTTATCATTAAGGTCTGGCCTTCTGGTATGTTACCTTTTGGAGAAACTCCTCCATTCGCTTTCTGTCCCAGTTGCACTGTCTGAGGTTCTCAGTCCTAGACACCTATCCGTCAGCTCCTATCGTTGCTGTTAAGCAAGACTGAATGCTTGCATAAAATTTTCAAAAAGTCTTTACTTTGTATAATTCTCTATTGCAGACATTTGCTTTCAATGCAATTTTTATCAGGAGAAGTTTTTAACAAAGTGACTGTGTACGGACTGTAGGTCCATAAGTCTGAGGTCCGTTCCAGCCCTTGAAGTTAATGCATGTGGGTAGTTTGACTGAGTAGTCATCAATATTGGGCTCGTATATAGAAAACATACATAGACTGTACTAATTCCATCTTGAACTGGACTTCCTTTACATCCTTAATTTTATGGGCACAAAATATTGCAGAGACAATTTAAGCATTTCAGTATTGTGACAAAGTTCCTCCTCCACCTTGGTGGGTCCTGTGCTTATTGGCGGATTTGTTCACCTCAGTGATCTTCCCTTCTTGTGGAACTCACAGTCTGAGTCAGCTCCTCCTGTGTCTGATCAGGAGTTGGGAGGTTTGGGGGGAACCCAGGCCCACCCTCTACTCCGGGTTCCAGCCCAGGGCCCTGTGGATCGCAGCTGTCTATAGTGCCTCCTGTAACAGTTGCAGGACAGCTACAACTCCCTGGGCTACTTCCCCATGGCCTCCTCCAAACACCTTCTTTATCCTCACCACAGGACCTTCCTCCTGGTGTCTGACAATGCTTGTCCTCCTCAATCCTCCAGCAGTATACTCTCTCACTCTCAGCTCCTTGCCTTCTTGCTCCCAGCTCCTCACACACGCTCCTTCTCCTCTGGCTCCTCCCTGCCTGACTGGAGTGAGCTCCTTTTTAAACCCAGGTGCCCTGATTAGCCTGCCTTGATTGGCTGCAGGTGTTCTAATTAAAGTAGCTATCTCTACTGCCTTCTAGAAAGATCTTAATTGGCTCCAGGTGCCTTGATTAACCTGGAGCAACTGCCATTTGGTTACCAGGGTACTAGGGATTTGTTTAGCCTGGGGCTAACATACCTGTTTCTCAGTACTTTACTGTAGCCATCTGGCCTTGCCCCATCACAGTATCTAAGTATCAATTTTTACCCACGAGTGAGATACTTGGGGTCAAATTCAGTGCTGACATATATCTTGTTCATGTCAACAAAAGGCAATGGGATAGCATCAGATGTAAATCAGAACTTGGTCTGTAGACATTCAAGTTATAGAAATTGTACTTCCATATACTTGTATCCTCAAATTGTGGGTGTATAAAGGGAAGTCACGTTTGATTATTTGACTCTAAATACAAAATATTATCTATAGTTGAATGCATACACTAGGGATCCAGATATTTAATTGTGGTTTCTGCAGTCTTCTTTTATAAAATATACTCAAAACTAGTAAACATTGTGAATGAAAGGTGTATGCCTATGAGGCATAATCTCTCAACAATGCACATTTATGCCGAGTTTAGTGATGTCACAAGACTGGCCAAAATTTTCAAACTTGAATGCCTTAAGTTAGACTCCCAAATCCATAGTTAGCTTTTTTGCTCAGATTTTCAAAGGTGCTGAGCACCTGGTGCTCCTTTTGACTTTAGTGGGAGCTTGGCTGCTCAGCACCTCTGAAATCGCAGTCATTGATTTAGGAGGCTAATGATGGATTTAGGAACCCACATGTCAGCACCCAGGTATGACCATATTTGTGTGTAAGTGGGATTTTCAAAGGCGCTCTGCTGTCATTGAAGTCAGGGGTTGAAGTTGCCTGTGCCTCATGGCCTGCCTCTGGTTTGGGGAAGAGGAGTCTATCCCATCCCTGTCCTACATGCTGGTCTCTTGCATAAAGCCCTTCGCGCTGGGACCAGAATTTCACTGAACCCTTTTGCTACTGAGGAATGTGCAGTAATGACCTGCGTCAGCTGGAACTGATATTCATAGACGTTCAATATGGAATAAAGCCCTTGGGTCATGCAGTCCATCCTAGTGTCTTTGTAAAAATGTTGTCCTGTCATAAAGAGTGTTACTCAAAAGTTACATATGTTCAAAATATCCATGTGTATATTCTTAGGACAAAACACCATAAAACTTGTTCACTGGCTAATTTATATTACTCTGTCTTATTTTTATTAGAAGCAAAGTACTCATTTTGCATTGATGATACATTTTTTGTGGGCTCTTAAAGGGTCCATGCTTGAGATGTACTCTCAGTTTATCATAATATCTTCCCAGGAGAAAGATTTTGTTTATAAAACAAAAAGATAATGTGTCAAATCCTGCAGGGCTTTAGAATCTCAGCATTTGGACCAATATAAATAGAAAACTTAAGGATTCTTTTCCCCCAATGAAAATAGCTTCATCTATTTTAGTCTAAATATTCTTCGGCATAGTGGTGAACCTAAGTACAACAATATGATACCAGTGCATGAATGTTAGAATTTGAAATGGACAAGTATACTTGTGTTGGATATAAACACAGCATGAACTGAAAACTGATTTAAGTGCAGAGATTTTCAGAGCAGTTTAGAAGATTGTCATTAAGGGAAGATGTGTGGCTAAATTCCAGGCACTGTTCTGAAAATCTCAACCAAGGACCCAGAAAAGAAATATAATAAACACTGAGTGTCCAGACGAGTACCACAGAGCAATATATGAAGTCTGGTCTTAATTAATAGACCAGGTCCTCAGCTAGTGTAAATCAGCATAACACCATGGACTTTCTGGAGATATGCCAGTTTATATCAGCTGAGAATCTGGCCCATTCCTTTAATTCCTGCAGCCATCTCAAAATCCTTTAATTAATGATCTGGAAGAGGGACTCAAAATCTTTCTGAGTCTTTCTCCTGTATAGAAAGGTTTCAGCCATCCAGTCTGGGATCAACAAGAATAGCATGTGACTTAGGTGACCAGTCACACACTATACATATATTGAGCAAATATTTCACAAACAACCCCTGGGCTGCAATACAAGGTAAAATTCACCCCTGTGCACAGGACCAGCACAAGACCTATATACCACTTAAAGTGTACACGAGAACAGTACATGGTCCTCATTCTAGCCTTCTTCACAGAGGTCAGTTTCACACAACGTGTTGACTGAACAGTATGCAATAAGTTGAACTACTAAAGTCTGTTCTCAGATGATTAACAAGTAGAAAATGGGTGAATTTAAGCTATTCACATTACTCCTTACAAATAGTTTGTCCAGTTCTAGGCATAAGTTTATAATGCAATATGGCAGCCAAAAATGACAGTGCAGTTTTGGGCTCTGTAGAAAAATCATCATGTAAGAAAGCAGGGAAATCATAGTCCTGGCTCTTTTGTGACAACGCCTGGACTATTGTGGTCAGTTATGATAAAATGCAGGAAGCTTAGCAGAGCAACAAAAATGAAGTGCTGGAGGAAAGATTGCAAAAGTTAAATATATATAGCTTGAATAAGAGCAGATCAGAGAAAACTCTACAAATACAAGGATATTAATTATCTGGGAAGAGCAGTGTTATTAGAATAATAACAAGGAGGTATAGGTAAGACAAGGAAAACGGAGGTTGAGTATTTGTAAAAGCTTTCTGACAGTGCGACCTATCAATCTGTGAAATAGTTTCCCAGGGGAAGTGGTGGAAGCCTCATTGCTTGGCAAAATTAAAACTGGACAAGACAAAGCTTTAGAAAATGTGCTGTAGGGAACTGTCCTGCACTGGAAAGAAGATGAACTAAATAACTTACTAGGGCTGTGCTTGCCTCTGATTTCAATGATTGTCCAAAGTGAGTGAAATGTAAAAGTAAACTACTATAAACAAGGGAAGAAAATCAAATTTTTAAACGTTTCAATGGTAATAACCTGAGTTATCAGCAACACAGGACAGGAAAATTAGATAGGAGGCCCAGTTTTGGCCTCAGGTCCCCATGTGTAGCTGTCATTTAAATCCATGAGAGGGAGACATCAGATCTGAATCAGAACTGGCCTTTGATTTTGCATTTTACAGTGTTTATTTTAAAAGCACACTAGAACGAGTAAATCCTGTAATATTTCCTAATAACAGACACACATCCTACTTTTTACAAACCAAAAAAGGGATCCATCTCCATGGATCCTTATTATCCAGCTTCTAATATGAAGGTATAAAATCCTTCACATTTTAGCCAAGGAGAGAACAAAAAGATAATATTTTACCAAATGGTCAGCCCATGTCTCTGTGGTAAATACCAACCCTTTCTCCACAGGTGCAGAGGTCTCTCTAACAATGGAACTGGTGAGGTTCTATTGCACAGAAGTTGGGCAAGTTTCAATTCACTCCCACATATGATGTGCATCTCCTATACTCCATGGAGCCCAGCTCCACAGGGGGCTACATGGATCTAGTGGGATTTTTTCTGGGGCATTGTATCCAGTGGCTTGAAGACCCTAGATAGGATGCACAGAGGACTGGATCTGAAATTCACATTTCACATACAGTATTGAAAGTTTCTTTCAAATTAGGTGTAGTTCATACAGAAACCACCAGGACACCTCCCTTTAGATCAAAGAGGAAGCTACTCATCCATGGCAGCAAGGGACATTGATGACATGTAAGCTGTGGCACTTTATCTGCAACACCATTTTGTTAGCGATCTGGGTGACAAAACAGTGATGACACAGCCAAAGACTAGAGCACCTCAAGTATTGGCAAAAAGCCCAAAAGTAGCTTTGCAAGGTGTAGCTTTATACCAAAGAGAAGATCTCTTTGATGGATGTCCACAGAGTCCCTAAGAGAAGAGCAAATCAATGTGTTGGCTTGCACATTATAGAGATGAACTAGGCTAAACTGTATGGGAGAATAAGAGACCTCATTCTGCTGTTTCTCACTGTGCCTGCACTAGCAGCTGTGAACTAGTGCAGATATCTGTCTGGTTAGGCTGGGAATCTGTCTCTTAACCATTGCAGTTTTTGCACATATTTAATTCCTTTTACTCCAAATCTGAACCTTATTGAATTAGATTCCTTTTAGATTTTAATTCTGAATGTGCACTCAGACTTGAGACAAATGAAAACTCTCCTCTTAGCTACATTCACAGACACACTGGTATTTTTTATTCCTATTATTTTTGTGTCATTCTTATTTTACACTCGCCACTGTTGTAAGGTGAACTCATAGCACAAAAACAACTGTATTAACTTCAGGAAACAAATCTTAGGTGTATGCCAAGTATTGGGATGAACTTGTTATCTTGTGCTTCTCTTTAGCTACAGGTTTCAGAGTGGTAGCCGTGTTAGTCTATATCAGCAAAAACAACGAGGAGTCCTTGTGGCACCTTACAGACTAACACATTTATTTGAGCATAAGTTTTTGTGGGCTAATACCCACTTCATCCACTGCATGCATCTGATGAAGTGGGTTTTAGCCTACAAAAGCTAAGGTGCCACAAGGGCTCCTTGTTGTTTAGCTACAGAGGCTGAAGACCTGGGATATGAAAAGGGATCCTCAGCGTAACCTCACAAAGCATAATCAAAGCTATGTCAATATCTCAGGAGAGAAAAGTCGGAGGTAATTACATTTAGGCAGCATGTTTTGGCAATGATCTCTGCCTTTTCAATGATTAGTTAGCTAGCTTTTGAGAATTTAGTTTGATAATAAATGTATACCTCTTGTGACAATGGCAAAGATGCATTCTTATTAAAAAGCTATGGGTCAGATTCTTGTCTCAGTTGTGCTGATGTAACCAAGATACAAATTTGGCCCCAAATCTTCAATACTTTTTTTAAAAATATCTGTGTGGGTGGTAATAGATCTGGAAATGACACATTTAGGAAAGAGGGAGTAACTGGAAAACAATGATAATATCCTTGATAAGACCAGAAGACTTTAAACATCTGCTGTATGTTTTTGGAAAATGGAACAAAATATTAAAGATCTGAGTGAAAGGATGACACTTATTTTTTTTCCATTTTGATTTCCATCTGCACTTCCAATCCTTTAATTAGGATTCTGAATTTTTAAATGTATTCAATGTGGAAAATTGTTTTATTCTACAGAAAGAAATTCTGTGTACATTCTGGTTGGTGGGATAACAAAGCATGTCAAGCAATTATATATCAAAAATATTCTAAATCTCTGTAATTATCTGTTTCTTTATAAAAGAATAGCATATTATTTTAGATGCTTGGTAAGATGTTTGGTCATTAAACCTTGTTAACATTAGTTAATTTTGAACTAATCTAAACACAGCTTCCATAAATTTCTTTACTAGATTGAATAATGAATGAAAACTTTTGAGATCTTGAATCTCAGTTGAATCATGTTAAAATCTAACTGACCATTATACATTTTGCTTTTCCCTGTAGATATTTGGGGGTTCACAGAGAAGTGTCTAGGGGAAGCTGGAGTGGGTCATTCACATGCAGAGTGAGAACTAAGAGGAATAACCTATTGTACACATCCTGAGTAGAAAGTCAGACCAAATATATTGTAAAGCTGCCACATTTATTTATATTTTTAACATTTCAAATTAAAGAAAACAACTTGAAAACTCTCCGAAAATGCTGTTCCTAGTGTATTTACAAATAATTCAAAAATGACTGTAACTGAAAACAGTATGTGGTATTTTTCTCTTTTTCGTGGGAGTTGTTTGTTTGTAATTTTTTTTAACATTGGTGCATTTCCCAGCATGTTGAGCATGTATGTACATGAAAGATTGGGGCCTGTCACTGTTCCTTCTTATGGACATAGGCCTCCTGATATGAGGGCATGGCATTGCCCTGATCTGCACCTCTAGTATTCCCTTTTGCCACTTTGCCCTACACCGGCTTGCCCTTAATTTTTCTGTTCTTTGGCCTAGCTGCTCAGTTCTCCACTCTCATCCCCTTCCAGGATATTCAAAGTCTAATGTAATAAGTTCCAATCAACCATAAACAGAAAGGTCCTTCTGGCCCTCCCCAGGTACAAGTTTGCCAGCTTCCCTCTCAGTCGTCCCATCCAGACTTCCCTCACAAGAGCCTTCCTTGCCCTTCATGATTCTCTCCTTGCAGGAGAGTCCTGCCTTTTCTGCAGTTCCTTCCCTTACTGAGGTCCTTCAGTCTACTTATAATGTCCAGGTGTCCAGTGAATCATCATCTAGCTGTGCCCTCTCTGGCTAGAAGGCAATCAGCCAAAGCACGCCACAGATGTTGAATGTATCTCTAACTGAGGGTTTTCTCCCTTCTCTAGCAGGTGATGGGGGAACCCCATCACAGGGCCATAATCAGATTCCTTGCCGAAAAGTACCTTTAAACGTCAGCTAAAATGGAGAAAAGCCTTTATAAACCTGTTTAAAGAAATGTTTAAAAATAAGTTTCAGGCCATGCTATTCAGTGAGTGCACTGTCAGTAACTGGAATGTTAAAAATTTAGTCAGTTTAGAAAAATTTGATTTAGGAGTTGTTCTTTAGTGAGAGACCAATTCATGAACTAGCCATATCTAAGCATGCTTCCAATAAGCATCAATATCTGGATTTTTTAAAAAAAAATACAGTATTTGTTTTGGGAGGGGGGACTTATATTTGCCCTTTTAATTGTTTTTGCATGCATGTAAGTAGCTATGTCCCTCCTTCTTTGTTCTTTGTCCAGTTTTTTCACTGATGAAATTTTACATTACATATACACAATAAAGATAAGAGGACAAGTGAAACAGATACATGCATCATACAGGAAAGGTGCATACAAATCTCTGAAGTGCAAAATTAAATGCACTTCAACTATCTTAGTTAATTACATACAAAAAGAATTAAAAACAGTTTTAGAGGCCAGTAGCATACAGAATGCAACAGAGGAAAACAGAATGTGAAAGCTTGTGAAATAATCTAAATTAACTTACTATAATGACAGCAATTTTTATTGTACATCTTTCTATTATTCCTCGCAGCAAAATAAAGTTCCTCTTTTTAACATTGCTTGGAGGGGTTGCTAAAAAGACATTTGTGATATTCTGATCTAGCTTATAGGACTAACAGAATAGCCTTATGGAAGAAGGTGCAATCTATGCAAGTTATAGTATATTATGGCACAGTGAGGTAGAAGAATTGAACTACACTTTAGTTTGACATCTCGTGATGTAAATGAATCATCTGCCTAGCACAACATGCTTTTTTTAGCCTTATAAAATAAATTTATGGCTTTTTACTGTTCTATTAAAAAATTTCAGGATTCAAGCTAAAATATATCCTGCACTAAAGTGAAGCAATTCATGGTGCCTCATGTGTATTTTATGACTTTATAGGGCTCTCAAAACTTTTCTCAAGAATTTAGCATTTTGTGATGGTTTCTTTAAGGGATTAAGCAAAAAATGATTCCGTCGGCTGAATGGCCATGTTGCCACTTGTTCCTTCAAAGGAGAATGAATCTCAGCTTGTAGTCACTAGAACCTAGTCATTTGCATGCACACTAATATTCATCAGATTTCAGGATAAATACTGTAGTTACTCAAGCAGATGAAATTTAAAATTCTAAATCTAGCGACAAAAGGCACTGCACACTGGAGCACCCTGGACGCGAACTTCTAAGGTAGGGTTCTCCCCTGCCCTTGGTGAGGCTCAATGGCTGAAGAAATGCTCATGGCAAAGAGCCTCATTTCATCTCTGACATACTGAGGTATTTGGTCTCTCCATCCTCTCAGTCTGATGGCCATTTATGACCATATATTAATAAATACAGCAAGTTCCAATTTCACCTGAAGTTTGAAGAAACTGGAACAGTCCCTGAAACCCATTGTATGGCAGCTAATACTCAGCATAGCTGGTTGGGAGTAGCTTCTGGCTGTTGAGACCATGCAGGTTGGGAGGGTGGCCACAAATAGCTCCTCCGTCATGAGTTACGTCCAAGACCCCAGTCCTGCAAAGGGTTTAGTACGTGAGTAGCTTTACTTACGTGTCTTTGCAGGATTGGGGCTTGAGGTGGAGATGGTGTGTGAAAGAGAAGGCCCCGTGAAAGTGGTTGCTTTTCAGTTTGTATATTTTTCTCAGGTGTGGGTCGCCTGAAGAGCGGAAGAAGAAAGGCGAAATGTTTCAAAAGTTCAGCTACTGAATGCCAAACTTATTTGAAGTTCAATATGTTGAAGGAAAACTGCTTTGAATTTTTACCACTGCTTTAGAGGGGTACAGAAGAATCCATTCTAAAAGAAGCATTTTCAGCTATGAAACTCTGAAAATGTTTCAAAATCTGCACTAATATGAATTGGACAACTGTGGAATCCTTGGTGATGCCTTTTATGAGAACTGCAATGGGAAATGCAGCCTGATAGCATTACATACATACAGGAGGGCTAGCATTGGAGTAAGATACAGGGAACAAGACATTTCCATAACTCTTTATAAATAAGATCTCCATTTTTCTGGGATGGAGGGAAAAGGTTGTTTTTCTGATTTGGTGTTAAAGAAGCCACACCCAAAACCAAAATCAGAACATACTTTAAAAGAGCTGCAGAAATTTCTTAAATCTCTTCCTGTTCCCTGTGTCTCTTGCTGCAGCTCTTAATGTCCTATTTTGGTGCACATCATTGGGATGACTGTTTTCCTTCTTCATTATTTCATATTAACATTTTTTGTTTTAATATGTATACCCTGTATTTACTGTACAAGGTGTAATTCAGCCATGTTTTAGATTAGATCCTGTGACTATGAAGTGTTTTATATTCCAATGCACTTTCTGATGTATGAATTCCTTCACGTTAACTCCTCCTTAATAAATATTTCATTTATGTAAAAAGTATATTCAGGACACTAAGTGCTGTACTGAGAATTACAGAGCTAAGAAATACTTGGTCGTACAAATGCTGTACTCTGTAGCAATCCGTGTGGAGATTTAATCAGGACCTCAAAGTTGTCTGTTCGCTTCCTGCACAAGATGGGTCTGTAAGGAGGGAAGTATATATTCCAGGAAACACAGCTGCATTGGCCTGTTGCATATGAGCATCTGAATAATAATTTGGATTTGTATTATAGATGACCCCAGTGAAAGCAAAGTGGTACACTCGTTAAGCCATGGAACAGGTTGCTAATCTATGTGCACTTTGTGTTTCATCTATAACCCTTCAAGAATTTTTCTTATATTATCTAATATTAAACATGCCTGCCCAATTTATTGAATACATGGAATAAATAAAGTGAAGCCATTCTATTAATGAGGATTTGTAGTACTTATCCTGAACTGCAGTGTTGCTACTGAGAATGGGGTGACGGACTTCATAAACTCATAGGTCAGAAGGGACCAATATGATCATCTAATCTGACCTCCTGCACAAAGCAGGCCACAGAACCCTACCCATCTACTTCTGTAACAACCCCTAACCTATGTCCGAGTTATTGAAGTCTTCAAATTGTGGTTTGAAGATCTCAAGCTGCAGAGAGTCCACCAGCAAGTGACCCATGCCCCACGCTGCAGAGGAAGGCAAAAAACCTCCAGGGCCTCTGCCAATTTGCCCTGGAGGAAAATTCCTTCCTGACCCCAAATATGGCAATCACCTAAACCCTGAGCATGTGGGCAAGACTCACCAGCCAGCACTCAGGAAAGAACTCTCTGCAGTAACTCAGATCCCATCCCATCCAACATCTCATCACAGACCACTGAGCAGACTTATCTGCTGATAATCCAAGATCAATTGCCAAAATTAAACTATCCTATCATACTATCCCTTCCATAAACTTATCAAG
>NC_133777.1:68086470-68116996 GCF_003597395.2 Chelonoidis abingdonii | reverse complement strand
GTTAATCCCCCTGATATATTTATATAGAGCAAGCATATCCCCCCGCAGCCTTCTTTTGGCAAGGCTAAACAAGCCAAGCTCTTTGAGTCTCCTTTCATAAGGCAGGTTTTCCATTCCTCGGATCATCCTTCTTTTGCCTCTGGGAGAGTACATCCGCCACGTGAATACTGCTAAACAATTCCTGCCAGGGATAACCTTTATCCCTGGATCTTAAAGATGCTCTGTTGATCAAATATGTTCCTTATACGACGCACTGGATTGCACTAAATGTCATTAACTTTCACCTAGAACTGGGTGAAAAGTTTTAGCTGAAACTTTTTTTTTTTTTTTTTGCAAAAGATGCAATTACCGTGACACTGAAACTGTTCTTGAATTCACTTTAAGTTTCACTGAATTGTTGTGGTTAAAATAAAATAAAAGAAGCCCAAAGCCCCAAATATTTTATTTTGGCATTTTAAAAATGAAATATTTCAATTTGGTTTGAAATAAATGTTAATTTTAAAATTTCCTTTAATTATATAAAACAATAAAAATATTTTAAATGGTCTTAAACCAATGCCATAACAAGGGTGAGGCACTTACCTCAGGTGCGCAAAGCGGAGGGGCACAGCTGTACCGCGATCAGCGGCGCTTCAGCGGCTGCTCTACCACCTCTACTTCTTCGGCGTCGGGTCCCTGAGTCCCTATCGGAGGGAAGGATCTGCTGCCTAATTACCGCTGCCATTTCATTCATTCTTTGGCGGCAATTCACCTGCCGCCAAATTGTCGCTGAAGAATCAATGAAGCAGCGGTGGCCATTCAGCAGCAGGTCCTTCCCTCTGACAGGGACTCAGGGACCCACCACCGAATTGCCGCCAAAGAGCCTGGAACCAGCCCTTGCCTTAGGCTCAAAAATGCCTTCTTACAGCTCTGGTCTAAACCAATGTTTCCCAAACTTGGGATGCCGCTTGTGTAGGGAAAACCTCTGCTGGGCCAGCTTGTTTACCTGCTGCGTCTGCAGGTCTGGCCGATTGCAGCTCCCACTGGCCGCGGTTTGCCGCTCCAGGCCAATGGGAGCTGCTGGAAGTGACACTGGCCGAGGGATGTACTGGCTGCCGCTTCCCACAGCTCCCATTGGGCTGGAGTGGCGAACCGAGGCCAGTGAGAGCTGCGATCAGCCGAACCTGCAGACGCAGCAGGTAAACAAACTGGTCTGGCCCATCAGGGGCTTTCCCTACACAAGCGACATCCCAAGTTTGGGAAGCACTGGTCTAAGCTAAATGTTTCATTTGACCCTAAATGATTTTTTTGAACCAAAAAATCCATGATTGGCCCAGCTGTATTTCAAAAAAATGTCAGGGAATGGAACTTTTATCTCTGTGCTCATTTCTCTTTTTAAACTCTGCTGAAAAATGGATTGCAAGCTGCATGTAAGCATAGCATAACTTTCTAATGGATAACAGCAAATTTATTTTAATGGTGCATTTAAGTTATTTATTTGACACATATCTAGGGACAGCACTAGAAGTTCTACTGCTCCTCACCAGCCAGTCCCAAACCACCTATGAAAGTGTTGCTGAATATTTTGCTGCTCATAATATTCTGCTGCTCTAGAGGGTGACCCGTAATGCCAGTTCACAGCAGCAGCCCTGTTGACTTTCACAGCTCAGGTGATAACCGGGCTGTCCACCTGGCTAAATCTATATGTGTATTCATATGTGATCTATATGCATTATCCAAATGTATTTTTATACTTCATTAAAAAGTCTGTATGAATATATAAATTTAGTGTGCATGCTCCAGATGTTGCTTGTTACCAATAAACTTGTTTTGTTAATTTCCAGGCTATACGATGCACTCTGGTGAACTGTAGTTGTCTGTGTTTCAAACCTGGAAAAATAAACCGACGACAATGTGACCAGTGTCGACATGGATGGGTAGCACATGGTAATATTGCTTTTGTAAATCTATCTATGTAGGTTCTTGTATAGCCCTCCTCACCATAGCATCTCAGCTCTTGGATTTTTTAATATACATCACACTCAGTTGTGTATAACTCTTGACACTCATGTCTTTTTTCTACTTTGTTTTAATTTTATTTTCAGCCCTGAGCAAATTAAGGATCCCCAACCTGTATCCAACAAGCCAGGTAGAGATAGTACAATCCAATGTGGTCTTCGATATCAGTAGCCTCATGCTGTATGGAACCAAAGCCATTCCTGTCCGCCTTAAAATCCTGCTAGATCGTCTTTTCAGTGTCCTGAAGCAAGAAGAGGTAATACAGATTCTCCATGCACTGGATTGGACACTGCAGGATTATATACGTGGATATGTGCTACAGGTATTGTAGTGAAAGCCTAGTCAATACAGAAAAAATAGTTGACCAAAGTAATAATTTAAAATGTCTTCCAGTTGAATCTTGGTATCTGTGGATCCCATTGAGCCATCTATTTTTAATTAAATTCAATGAGGAATTCTGCTTTGTTAATGGCATGATATGACTTAAAGTCAACTATACACTTGTACAAATTATGTGGCCCTGACTCAGTTTTTATTTAGTTTTTACTCAGAGAAATATCTTTTGACATTGGCCAGCCTAAGGGGAAGGAAGTCAATAGCGGTCTGTCTGAGTAAAGGCCTCAGGAATTGAGCCAAAGTATTGCTTAACAATTTATTTTATTTTATTTTTGTATGGTAGGATAATACATTTACAAGTTAACCTGTCAACATTTAAACACCATGGCCTATATTCCTCTCCGGTGTAACTCCACCGACTTCAGTGGAGCTACACCAAAGATGAATTTGGCCCTATGTGCTTACACAGATGCTACTGGCTGGAAATTACCTTTTATGTAAAGTAGCATTATGATCTTATATTATGACACAAATCAATATTTAATGGTTTTGATAATCTTGTTTTTAGTGTTAGGATTAAAAATATGGAATCAATTACCTTGAACCTCTATCAGATGAAAAATTTATGATGTTACGTTCTTCATCATCTTAGAAACTCTTACATGCACTGTGAAAAATCTCAGTAGGCCATCAAATACATGTTCTGTGATAAAATATTTATTGTAGTTATTGGGAAAAGTTAGGCATAGCTAGAGTTTAAAAGAACTTCAACACTCTAGTGTAATTACAGCTATGCTCTGTGAACACTGGCGATAGATCAATACAGGTTCATTTGTTCTCTGATCTTAGTTGCTTGAAAGATTATTAAACTTGCAGTGAAAGAATACTTGACTTAAATGTGGAGCTAAATGTTAGTCTGATTGCTCCATCTCTGCTCTTTGCACTTACATGTTGCTAACTGTTCAAATTATACGTGTTTTAATTTTTCAGAAAAAAATTACAAAATAGCTTATTAGACAGTATTACTATTAGTTCAGAAAAAAACTAAGATCATCACTGTGTTGAAACTCAAAAGACAATATCCCAAAATTGCCATCAAACTGTCTGTAAGTAGAGTAATTTTACAGACTTGCTGGAGAGGATTTCTGAGAAAGGGGAGTCTGAAATACGTTTAAATGAATGTATCACTCTTTTAAATATGTTCTGTTTTAGGATGTTTCAGGAAAGGTGCTGGATCACTGGAGCATAATGACCAGTGAAGAAGAACTGGCTACTTTGCAGCAGTTTCTTCGCTTTGGAGAAACTAAATCCATTGTAGAGCTAATGGCAATTCAAGAGAAAGAAGGGCAGTCAATTATAATACCTACAACAACGACTAATTTAGATATTAGGGCATTTATAGAAAGTTGCAATCAAAGAGGTCCTAGTATTTCTTCTTCCATGGACAAAATGAGCCCTGCCAACATTCATCACTTTGAGAACATTGTAAATAACATGGCTTTCATGCTGCCTTTTCAGTTTTTCAGTCCAGTGCCTCCACCTTTGATAGGTTCACCACCAGAAAGACATTTGCTTGAGCAAGGTCAAGACCGCAGCAATGAAACTAAACAAGATGTTCAGATACCATTTTCTGAAAGCAGCTTCTTAATTTCCAGTTCTACTTTATTTCAAGTTGAAAACGAGAGGAGCATAAACAGCCCAGATGCCACTACTAACACAGAAGATGATGCCCCTTTAAGTGATTCTAGCTCACATAATACAATAACAAAGCTTGAAAGGACAGAGTTATCTCCAGAAAATAAAATGAAATCTACTGAAAAAAATGGCATTGGGCCTAGAAAAGGACGAGTTTTCTGCACTGCCTGCGAAAAGACATTTTATGACAAAGGAACTCTGAAGATCCACTATAATGCTGTTCATCTGAAGATCAAACACAAATGCACAATTGAAGGCTGCAATATGGTGTTTAGTTCTTTGCGAAGTCGAAATCGTCATAGCGCAAACCCCAACCCAAGACTCCATATGCCAATGAACAGAAACAACAGAGATAAAGACCTGAGGAACAGTTTGACTATCGCTGGACCTGAAGAAACTAGAAGGACGGACTTTACCATTTTAACCCCAGATAGCAGACCTATTATCAGCTATGTCAGCCATTGCACAGATTCAAAGGTGCAATCCAGTTTTCCCAGTATTGGACAGAACGGTGTTCTCTTTCCAAACTTAAAGACAGTTCAGCCAGTTCTTCCTTTTTATCGCAGTCCAGTTACGCCAGCTGAGCTTGCCAATACCCCAGGCATACTCCCTTCTCTACCTCTCATTTCTTCATCAATACCTGAGCAGCTGGTTGCTAAAGGATTGCCATTTGATGCACTACCCAAGAAAAAATCCCGTAAATCGAGCATGCCCATCAAAATAGAGAAAGAAGCTGTTGAGACAGCTAATGAAAACAGCAACCTTGCCAGCTCAGAAGATGATACACCTCTGCAGGTGGTAAGTGATGGAGAACTGGAGACCTGTGAGCATAGGATTGAAAAGCAGATGAGTGGCAGGGTGGAAAAGCACCCCATTTCAGGTAATTCATGGAAATCTCTCTCTGGGGTAGAGGGCCCAAAATATTTTGATTCTGTCATTGAGCCAAATAACAAATACATCAAGGAAACCTCTGAGAATGAATTGGATAACTCTAAGAGAGAGGTTACGCCAGAAGAAAACCAAGCATTAAAAATAGCTTCTCATGAAATGGTGTCTGAAGATCCAGAACAATACCACAGTGATGTTATAAAACTAGTGACTACATCCTCTCTTTATATTAAAGAGCAGTCAAAGCACCGGATTCCTAATAATGATTGCACTGAATTGCCCCACCACTTGCTAACTGGGGGCCTTTTCAGTGCTTTGTCAAACAGGGGTGCTGCTATTCCTTGTTTAGAAGATTCTAAAGATATGGATCATATCAGTCAACATACACTAGGGATTCAGAAGGCAGAAAGCCGCTTTCATTGTGACATCTGTAAGAAGACATTTAAAAACCCTTACAGTGTAAAAATGCATTATAAAAATGTACATCTGAAAGAAATGCATATTTGCACAGTTGAGGGTTGTAATGCTGCTTTCCCTTCTCGTAGAAGTCGAGACAGGTAAGAAAATTATAAACAAAATTATATTTATTTTACATTCACAATGGGGGCCTAATTTGAAATTTAAATAAGTGTTTGAGGAATGGAGCTGCAAAGATTTTCTGTGTATCCACCTATAACGGGTATAACTTATAAGAATGTTCATAAAATGAAAATCTACTGAAAGAAACATTTTCTTTCCATTAGACTACAAGGTTTTAAATAAAGCCTTGAAAATTTCGTAACTGATAAAGATTGGATTAGTTGAAAGAATACTTTAGAATATCAATGAAAAGGCACAAGGTGTGAATTCAACACTTTTCCAGCATATGCACATGTGGGTTCATGGGTTTACTGTGTACTTGTATGTATCTTAATGTTTTTTTTAATGCAAAAACTATGGGGCCAGCTCATAATAGCTTCACTCAGTATTCACTCTTTCCTTGCTTTATGCAAGTCCCACTGAAGGATTTTAAACCAAGTGGAGAGGGAAAAATAGATAAGGACAGCAGGACTTTTCCCTTGAGTTACTACAAAGTTAATATTGCACATTACAAGGTCAGCATATGCAAACATTAAAGATCAACATGCAACGTTAACTACCCCTTGTGTGTATGTGTCATGATACTGTCTTTAATAACAAGATCATATAATACTTCATAGATAATGAAATGCCATGGGCCCAAGTTACTGCTGGTACTGCTGTTTTATGCCACTGTAAATCCATTGATTTCATTGATTTCAGGTCTGATATGGATAAGTTAATAGAGAAACAAGAATTGAAAATGCTCCATACATGCAACTTTTCTGTTGAAACCCTCAATTTTGTATATTTTATTGAGAAATGGTGGTAACATTGTTAAAGATTAAGAACTTGACTCATTGCATTGGTTCCACTGTTTAACACCACTGTAACTCAGGCTGCAGGGTCTGGTTGTAGAAAGTCTGCCTGGATGGAGCTCATAGTGACACAAGGTACCAGGACTCTGTATTCTGCTGGGAGACCTGAATCCAGTCGATGCAGTCCAGGAAGTGGGCAGAGACCGTCAGGGAGGGATGTGGCCATTACAGTCAGGAGATGCACTGAATTAATCTGCTGCTGGCAGGGGTTCTGTGATGTCCTAACAAGAAATGAAATCTACTCCCCAGTGGCAGAGTCCCAAGAGAGGGCAGTGACAGGGCTGCTTCCTCTCTTCTCCCTGCAGTGAATTCCGTTCCACCAGTGTAGCTGTGACAACAGGTGGGTGAATGAAGCCCTGTGCTGCAGTTCGTACACATGTACTGCAAATGCCTTTCCACACCTTTGTATTGCTTTAACTTTAATTCTGCTACCTTCAAGCACCTAGTTTAAAAAGAGAAAAAAAAAGATCCCACAAGAAAGTTCCGGAACTCCACATAGGACAAGAATTAACTATACCTCTCCTGCAATGTTGTTCTAGCCTGGACCAGGAATGCTATAGTTACAGGGCAGACAGTTTTCAGCGATAGCCCCCTGTTTTCATGTGCTGATCATGTTCTGAATAATCCATTCTTTTGGATGAAACTATGTCTGTTGAAAGAATTTTTTTTTCATGTTAAAGTCTGGATGATGCCCTTGCAGCCATTTTTGGAGTTAGATAAGGGTACAAGTTAAAAAAACAAAACAAAAAAAAACCCCTCTTCTTTTATATATCAAAAATGGCTGAGGTCTGGAAGATAGCTGGAAGTAAGAGATGAGCAATGATTGCCTGTGTGAAGAAAATTGGTTTAGATTGAGCAAAGTGATTCCTGTTTGAAAATTGCATTGTGGATATAGCAAAACATTCTGTTGAGTGCAGAAGTGAGCTCTTCAGGGAGACACATTGGACAGATGGGTGCAGCTACAGCAGGGCACATGTTTCACGGTATCAGGCAACAGTCTTTACTGACGTGAGCCCTCTGTTTTCTGGCTATGGAGCAGATCCAGGGGCCAGTCTCTTTCACCTCTTTGTCCTGGGGTGGGATAGGTTCAAAGTCCACTGTCTGGCTCATCTAACCCTACCCAATCCACTCTTTGATACCTGAGTTCTGGTAGAAGAGGTTATCCAATCTGTTCTGTAATCCCTCTAGGCCAGCATTAGGTCTGGTATGTGAGTGAAGCATGAAGTAGCCACACCACAAGAGCAGGGCCGACGAGAGGGGGGAGAAGCCGGTACAAATTACCAGGGCCCAGCAGTCCATAAGGAGCCCAGGGCCTGGCTTTGTTGGCCCTGTTTAACCAGTCTGCCCTTGCTGGGGGGCCTGAAAAAAAATTTTCACTGGGGCCCGAACCCACTCTCAGCGGCCCTGCACAGGAGAGTATCTGGGCTGCTGACTTCCGTGGAGTTATTCTTGATTCACACGGGTACAAGTGAGATACGAGTCAAGCCAAATACCTGTACAGATGTTTTGAATTTTCTCCTTTAATCTTATAATGGCACTTGATTAAACATACACAGTTCACTCAGACTACCAAATATTGGTTACTATTTCTTAGTTAACTATTTTCAAACAACTGATGTTAGGTATTGATGAAAAATCATTTTCGCTAAGCTTTTCTTTGTTCTTCTAGACATAGTTCAAATTTAAATCTTCATCATAAGCTTCTGACCAAAGATACAGTGGAATTTAAGGACAACTATTTCAATGCAACATACCTCTTGAAAGACATGGCTAAGGAGGTTTGTCAAGATATTTCTTTAAAACAACATGTTGGACAGACTTCTGTAATCTTCAAAGGAATGAACAGAACAGGCAGCTTGGTTTTTCCACTGAGCAAAATCAGAGAACCTTGTTCTGAGAATTATGGATATGATCCAATGAATGATGGTGCTGTTCTGGATTTAAGCACTACTTCCAGCATTAAGTCTGAGAGCAGTGCACATACCTCTTGGGATTCTGATGGAGGAAGCGAAGAATGCATCATGCCTTTGGATGATAGCGATGAAAGTTGTGAAGGGCCAAGCTTAATACCCAATGAAGAACTCTACCCGGACTGTAGTGTAATTGAGAAGGCTAATCAAAGCTTTACAAATTTACCTTCCAGTTTGCCAATAACTTGTCATATATGCCAAAAAAATTACAGTAATAAAGGAACCTTCAGGGCCCATTACAAAACTGTGCATCTCCGCCAGCTCCACAAATGTAAAGTCCCAGGTTGCAACACAATGTTTTCATCTGTCCGCAGTCGAAACAGGCATAGTCAGAATCCCAACTTGCACAGAAGTCTGACCAGATCACCAAATAGCCTCCAGTAACAACATACTAATCTCAATTGACTTTTTGCTAAGCGTAAATCATTTCAGATAAGAAAGAGTTGGAAAGATCTTTAAACATAGCAAACCAACCTCATTTGATGCTGGGCCCATTTAACATATGGGGTCAAATTCTGCTCTCACTTATACGGATGCTCTCTGACAGCTTCACTGAGCAAAATGTGATGCCATCATTTTTAAACCATTTATTTTGTTTGACGTTAAATAGCAGAAACTTCTTTAAGGAAAAGAAAACAGTATTGGCATTGGGGTGAATGTGGCACCATTAACAGAAGTCTTTTTGACAGTTTGAAAAGTATTATTCACTTACAGTACGAAGTTCAAAGGAGAAACCTCCATCCCATTGGATCCTGTTATGTTTACATGTGAAATGGGAGTCGTATTCTAGGATGTCAATAAAGATGGGGGCGTCCTTTGGTTGGGTTGGGGTTTTGGGGACTGTCATTTTATTCCTGAGGCCATTGTCAGAGGCTCACTTGCAGTATTAAGTAAATTATGGTGTTTTCAATTTAGTTTTCACTGAATTTCAAAAGCCAAAATATAAATTTAGGAGAATGTAGGATGAGATGCAAATTCTCCACAAATTCTGCAGTCCTTACTCCTTGATTTCAATGGGAATTTTACTTGGATAAAGACTGCAGGATTCTGGCCCTTTGAGAATAGACCAGAACTAGATTTAAAACAGGAAATATTTCTTTCCATGCAAGAGGGTCTCTTGGTTACATTTGAGAGATCATGACAAGTATCAGCAGAAGAAAGCTAAGCATATTGGTTCCAGAACAGCAGCAAATATCCCGGGAGGTAGAAAAAAGTAAACACTGTATTTTTAAATGCATTTTTTTTACCTCTGCTTTCACGAAAAGTGGAATACTGCAGGGAAAATCTCCAAAATTATTCATAATTTTAAAGGTATAGTTTCAAATCTGTGGGTAGAGTGACCAGACGTCCCAATAAAATTGGGACCATCCTGATATTTAAGGGTTTGTCCCGCATACCGACCGATCTTTGGTCGGCATGCAGTTAGTCCCAATATTTCGCGGTACTCCTTTTTTTTTTTTTTTTCCTCCTCTAGCGACCTCCCCTCCCACTGTGTGTCCCAATATTTTCTTCCTCTCATCTGGTCACCCTACCTGTGGGAGCTCTGGAAAAAAACAGTTTAAAAAAACCTGCAGTAGGTATCTTTCATGATTTGTTGATTTTCCTCATCCATGGGAAGAACACATTTATCTGTGTAACAATAAGAAAAAGAGTACATTTATTCTGATTCACACACTTTTTTGATATTAGAACCTTGCTTGAGATCTATTAAAATGTTTAATATCTTTGTACTTGTCACTGTAATTAACAGTATTCTGCATTATGTTCTATGCACTTAAAGACTGATTTGCATTGTATTTAAAAAAAAAACCACTTTGATAATATTTAATTTGTAGTTATGTCATACTAATCCTGTGTGTGTACATGTGGTGCAACAGTGTACTTGACGGAATCATTTTTCAATAGCAGAAAGAAATGCTAAAGCAGGCTTTATAAAACCACTTTTTAAAAATATTAAACTTTTCCATTTTGAATCAAGTTTTCATGAGTTGTAGTGGGCAAGCATGATAATGACAGCACAATTTGTATATATTATACCAAAGTGCTTAGAGTATTTGTGGTTTCTAGGACTAGTCTGGGTTTCCAGTGTAACTGGATCTTAGTCTTTATGCATTTTTGTGACTGAACAAGATTAGACTGAATTTCTGATTTAGGTTTTAGGAAGACTAGTGCAAAGCTATTGCCATATGTCTTGATGTTTAACTTATTCTAAAATATACTACAGTATTGTAACCATTTTATATTGTATAAAGGAAGTTAAAGTGGACTAAATATTTCATTAATTCTTTTGAAAATCTGGTTGTGTGTGTGCACAAGAAAAAACCAAGACACTTGCAGTGTTGTAAATTTTTGTGCTTACTAGAAATGGGTTTCATATGTTGTGTACAGTAATTTTATTTTATATTTACAGTAGGTCTCTGTGATATTAAAACACTCACTAAAATAATTCGGGCTTGAAGCAGTTAGGATAAAAATGTTGTTAGGCTGGGACCAGATTGTGCCCTCACTTTTTAAGCAGGAATTAGTATTGATGGAGATTTTAGCTTAAAAACCAATGGTATAATCTTGGATGCTACAAAAGATCTTGGTCTTCTGGTGGCACAAGCACATGACTTATTACCAACTATTTGGTGTGCTTTTTACATATATTTGTGCTGGCTTAATCGTTAAGGGTCTGTTTGAAACCAAGTGTGATGTAAACAGATACTGTAATGCCCAGTTATTTAGTTTTTCACTGTTTCCAAAATAGTAACACAATTTGTATACCCTACGAATTTTGTATGTGTTAATAAAAACATATGATAATGTCTTTGATTCAAAGCAAAGAGGTTTCTGTAATTGGAAAATTATCGTTCTGCCACTTTATTTTTAAATAATCCTTAAAGCACATTCTCTCTACTAAAAAGAACCTTGGTTTGACAGTTGTTGTAACTGCTGCCACAAAAAGGAAGCATAATTACTTTGACGAGCTATTATAAATAATGAGGTAATTGTTACCAGATCATGTATTGATTCTTCACCCTGTAATGTGCAATTTATTTAAATATTGTTGCATACAGTGCACAGAGGTAAATCACTCAGCATTGAATATTGTTTGAGTTAAATATTTTAGCCTCACCTTAAATATTTATACTTGGGAAAGTTTTTATCTTTCTTGAGAGTCTTTGTTATTTGCTCACAGTTTTGACAAGATGCAAGATCCCCTAAGATTCTTAAACTCACTTAGTCTCCACACTGCGAGCCTTGGGGGCATGGATCAGTGTTCATGTTGCACTCCCCATCAGTACCCTGTGGGGGAAGCTAATGATCCAACCTATAGACCAAATTCGGTGATGAATCCTGGTCACGTGCCACCTGAAGCACATTGCATCTGTGCTAAGACGACTGCTGTTCTTTAGTTTTAGAAATAAATGGTGCTTAGAACTGCCTGCATCCCCTATCCAGCATGGAAGTCAGGGAAATATCATGGTGAAAGCCCTGGTACTTTTAGGGCATGTTACACAGATACATAAAAGTTATATATTGATATTGCTCTTTTGGGGCCTGACCCAAGAGTAATGCTGCAATGAAAATCCTCCCATTGAATGAGGACTCAATCAATCTTGCAAATATTTACAAACATGCTTAAATTTATGCACAAGTAGTCCCCTTGATTTTAATGAGACCGCTCATGGGAAAAGATAAGCATGTTGTAAACATTTGCAGGATCAAGGCCTTACATGGGAATTGAAATGGGCCTGTACATGCTAGCCCTAATAAAACAAATATTGCTTCCTCTGTATCTATTTCCACTGTGTGCTGCCTTTAAATTTTTTATTTTAACTGGATCCTTTCACTACTTTGGGATTCCCAAGAAGGTAGCAGTCAGGAAAACTACAGTTTAGCCAAGCTCTTAAGTTTGAACAGCTGATCTGCTCAGAGAATAGGGGATTTTTTATGAGGGGAGGAGGAGGGTTAAATAGTTTGATGTCCAGTAGACGTAGTTGTGACAAAGTGTGCACTCTAATGTACACAAGAGTTTACTGCGAAAGCCCTTCCTGGAGTAAGTGGGCCAGATCCCCTGCTGGTATAGATTGGTGTAGTTCAGTTGAAGTTACCCCAAGGATTTGGCCCATCAGTACTACTTTATGTACTATGACAAGAACTGCAGCAAACCTCAGGCCACTCTGGTGGACATATCTTTCCTGAGTGCAGTTACAGTGAAGTAAAACTGGTGGTGTGGTCTGGAGTGGAGAAGCAGGCCCTGAAATTATCTGTCAGCAGGGGCATAAACAGAGTTTTCCTAAGGAGGGAGCCCAGATTCAGGAGCGCTGGAACCATGTGTATGGGGGAGGGGTGCTGAGAGCCACTGAACCAAACTGTAAGCCCTGTATATGATGGAAACCACTTCAAGCCAAGGGATTTGGCATCACTCCCAGCACCCCTCGTTCCAGCACCTATGCCCAGATTACCTGCTGAATAGCAGAGGTCACTACAAAAGGTGTATGGAGCAATTAGTCCCAGTTGAAGAGATGACCTGAGGGTAGTAGGGGAGCTGGAAGGATAAGCGCAGAGGAGGAGCTAGGTCCTCTGCCTCCTGCCCATCATGCCCCTGCCTATTAGCCTCCTTGTATTGATGTAAGAGCCTAAAAACTAGTTAAAATTGCAACAGCAGGGTCATGTAAATGTACTAAGAGACCTTCAAAATCTGGGCTGGTTCACAGTTAACTCCTGTCCCACCAGTAGGAATGGCCTGAACTGCAAAATTAGTTTCAAAACCACCTACCTCCATTTGAGGTGCACACGTTCAGGGTTGTAATTTGATCTGCTAAAGAGGGAAGCACTGTTTGCAACAGTCAAATGTGAGTTTGGGTCTGAAAATCAGAGAGAGGCCAGCAGTTTAAGAGGGGAAGGGAGGCTGGAGCAAGGAGTGTCTGGAGAAAAACAAGACAAAGGTTATGTTTGGAGGAGTACTAGGAGGAAGAGTCCGTTTGTGGGGAGAGTTCCCACGTACATTATGGAGGTTCGGGGGTGCGGCAGTGATGTAAAGCGTGTTGACTCTAGATTCCTTTGTTCCCCACTTTAGTCTTTGAAGATGCTGTAAACTCTTTCAAGTGGTCCATTGTTGCACTCAGCTCTCTCTAACCCAGTGGTTCCCAAACTTGTTCCGCTGCTTGTGCGGGGAAAGCCCCTGGCAGGCCGGGCCAGTTTGTTTACCTGCCGCATCCGCAGGTTCGGCCAATCGCAGCTCCCACTGGCTGCGATTCGGTGCTCCAGGCCAATGGGAGCTGCTGGAAGCAGAAGCCAGTACGTTCCTTGGCCCGTGCCACTTGCAGCAGCTCCCATTGGCTTGGAGCAGCGAACCGCAGCCAGTGGGAGCTGCAATTGGCCGAACCTGCGGATGCAGCAGGTAAACAAACCAGCCAGGCCCATCAGGGGCTTTCCCTGCACAAGCAGCGGAACAAGTTTGGGAACCACTGCTCTATCCTAATGACATTCCAATGGCAGATTTTGGCTTTAATTTTTCTTTTGCCATTTCCTTTGGCATACCTTAGACTAGTAGATTTGCTAACTTGCAGAAATGCCGTTAAAAACCTATCTTTGCTGAGCGATAAGCAGATCAGCCCAGTGGAGCCCTTACAAGTTTCATGTTTGTTCTTTAAAGCCGATGACTTGTTTAAAAATATCCGTGTTCCTAACTGGCATTGCCTATTTGGTAAGGATCTTAGCTAACTAATTCTGCACCAATTTACAGCCCTGGAGATGTGCACAGATAGGTGAGAATTGGTTACATTGTGCCTCGGTAGACAGACTGCGATCTTCATGATACCGCTTTCTGAGGCAGCTACATAGGTATGTAAGTGTCACTTGCATAGTACTTGATCCTGTCCCCAGGGCTGGCTCTAAGTGTTTTATTGCACAGGGCAGAAAACTTTTTCGGCATCCCCAAATAGCAGAGGGGGAGGAGGAATAATATAGTTCCTCCCCAGATATTGATTTGGCACCAACGACTGCCACCCAGATTGCTGACACTGCCTGCCCCCTGCTGGTACATTAATAGCAAAACTCTCTGTGACAAAGTTCCCCCTCTACCTTGGTGGGTCCTGCCCTTATTGGCAGATTTGCTCACCTCAGTGATCTTCCCCACAGTCTGGGTCAACTTTTCCTGTGTCTGATCAGGAGTTGGGAGGTTTGGGGGGAAACCGGGCCCGCCCTCTACTCTGGCTTCCAGCCCAGGGCCCTGTGGATTGCAGCTGTCTATAGTGCGCTCCTGTAACAGCTTGCATGACAGCTACACCTCCCTGGGCATCTTCCTATTGCCTCACTCCAAACACCTTTATTATCCCTCACCACAAGGACCTTCCTCCCTGGTGCCTGATAACGCTTGTACTCCTTAGTCTCCAGCAGCACACGCTACATCATCTTCCCGCCCTCTGTGCTCTTGCCCAGCCCTCACATGCAGCTTCCTCACCCCCCCCCCCCCCACCTCCTCCTGGCTCTTCCTCCATGATGATGAGCTCCTTTTTAAACCCAGGTGCCCTGATTAGCCTGCCTTGATTGGCTGCAGGTGTTCTAATCAGCCTGGCTGCCTTAATTGGTTCTAGCAGGTTCCTGATTACTCTAGTGCAGCCCCTGCTCTGGTCACTCAGGGAACAGAAAACTACTTATCCAGTGACCAGTATATTTGCCCTCTACCAGACTCCGGTACCTCACTGTCCTGGGTCTGTCGCATCTCTTACTGGCTTCAGTAAGAGCAAGTTGGTCCGTGCTATGCCATTAATATCCTTCCGCAATTCTCAGAAGGATATTAAGTCTCAAGCCTGCTTCCACTGACATAATGTCAAATGGGAACAAGGTCCTTACGTGAGAACTCTTGAATGTTGGGTCAGTTATCTCCTCATTTGTCTCCTGTGTAGTTTGTCTGTTACCATTGCTCCCAGCCCTCATTATTGCCCTTTATTTTTAACTTCACAAATGTAGGTAAATTTTTGGAATGTCCAGCTGAGCAACATAGAACCTAGCAACATATCGGAGTGACTCTTCCATTTGTACAAAGGGTCAGGGCGAGGTTATAGCATTGAGTCACAACTCTAAGTAATTGCATGTCAGTACATTCCCTGGGCAGGAAAGCCAGGAGGCATTATGCTTTAGAGAGAGCTCCTCAGGGGAATGGGAGGAGGGAGTAAATTACTTCAGGCTGAATCCAAAGTCCATTTAAGTCAATGGAAGTCTTTGACTTTAGTGAGTGATGGAGACCTTACATCCCTTTCTGGGGTGGACCATGCTTCCTCCCTTCACCTCAACATCTAGCCAGCCATAGCCCTTCCCACTCACTCCTGAGCCTTTGCTCTCCCCACAGTGCTCAGTCACAATCCAGGTAACACTAATGCTACCGTGTTGGGGGGTGGGAGACGTAGCCCCCTCCCCCACTTCTCTATGTGGCCACTTTGGATCAGGGTACAATCTAGCTCAAACTAATTAATTGACCCACAAAATTGCTGGGCAGTAGGTAAGTAGTAGTAGCCTAACTCTCCATACAAGACAGAGGTTCATGAGTTGTACCTGGAGTATGGTATGTATAGTGACTACCAAACCACACATTGTACACCTTCACTTGCTGTGGGTTAGTAAAACTCTGCTTAGAGTTCTGGCTGTGACTTCTCATTTGACAAAATGATGATGATTTTTAAGTGATAGCTATTCAAACAAAACAATTACAGCTTTATAATTTTTTTCCTTTTTTCTGCTCCTTTGGGACCAAAGTTATTTTGTTAGGGTTTTAACTGAAATTGTCAGCTTTTGAAAATGATAGTATTATTCAACCCTAGAAATTATTTTCATGTTTATGCACAATATCTGTATATGTGCATGTTTTATTACACAAATACAAGGATTTTTAGCATGTAGATTTACTACAGATATGCATGGCTGGTTACACACATTGAGCTCCATTCTTCTGTCTGTTACACTGGTGTAAATTAAGAGTAATTATTCTGAAGTTAAAGCAGCAAAGAACCCTGTGGCACCTTATAGACTAACAGACGTTTTGGAGCATGAGCTTCGTGGGTGAATACCCACTTCGTCAGATGCATGTTATTCTGAAGTTAGTAGAGTCATACCTGTGGTTTTGTTTGTTTTGTTTTGTTTTTTAAACAACGGGCAAATGTGATCAGAATCAGGTTCCTGTGGATTGTTTAGTTCCTCACCCTAAATGTAGAATGTTCAGACTGGCCCAAAACACTAGCCCAGTCAAGCAGGTGGAAAATAACATTTTGAAAGTGCAATTAAGTTCCACCATGATATCTTTTTTTTCACATATAAAAGCTGCTTTAGGGCTATATCTTCCCATGACCCATGCACCAAAATGCATAGCAGCTTCCACTACTACAAGAAATGGCTTGAGATCCTGAACGAAAGCCAAGAACACCTTTCTGGTAGGATGTCATGGGGTAGATTAGGTGTTAATGGGCATAACGGCTGTGAAAGCTGTGCCAGTTTACACCAGCTAGGGATCTGGCCCCATTTTTCTTATATTAAAATGGTCTCTGGCCAAAGATCTTCAAAACAATCCTCACAGCGCACAAGCCTGTGAGTGTGGGGCCTGTGGAAATACAGGAGAATTGGCAGCTGCCAAAACGACTTCAGAGGAGACTGTAGGAAAACAACATAACTTACTAGAGAAGAGACACGTTATTGCTGCTCCGAGAAGCAGACATCTGCATCTTGGAAAAGGATTATATAAACCTTATCAAGGATATGCTGAGCATAGAGAGGCCATCTGCAAACAGTGGGTGTGTACAGACCTGTCATACAGCAAGCAGCTTGGATGAGCTCTCTCCAATGTTACAGGTATCCTTGCCTCTACACAGCCTAGCGCAGGGCTCCATAACTGCATCTGCAAACTTTCTTCTCTCTCCTCAGTGGATGTTTAAGCGAGGCTGACAACTCTAGCAGGTTTCTTATATTGTGAGTTTTCACACCCTATTACAGGTCTGAGAGAAGAAATCACCCTCCAGTTTGCTCTCTTCCCCGCTCCCCAGCCTCCTGGCAAGGGGCAGCCTGTCAGAGCTGCTCCATATGCTGAGGGAAATTCTTCCTCTTTCAGAATACAAAGCAGGGCGAGGTGCTTCTCCTAAAGGCTGCTTAAGCTACAGGAGCTGTTCAGCCCTTTTCCTCAGTGGGTTCTGCAGCTCCTCTCCTGCAGCTCCCAGCACTGGGCCTCCTGACTCCACACACACGCTCCTGTGGAAATCACCCTCCAGTTCGCTCTCTTCCCCGCTCCCCAGCCTCCTGGCAAGAGGCAGCCTGTCAGAGCTGCTCCATATGCTGAGGGGAATTCTTCCTCTTTCAGAATACGAAGCAGGCAGAGGTGCTTCTCCTAAAGGCTGCTTAAGCTACAGGAGCTGTTCAGCCCTGTTCCTCAGTTGGTTCTGCAGCTCCTCCTCTCCTGCAGCTCCCAGCACTGGGCCTCCTGACTCCACACACAGGCTCCTGGGAGAAGAGACTCCAGACTGGCCCCACTTCTCCTCAGCCTCCTCCAGTACCAGCAGGGGAGTGAAGAAGAGGAGCCACAGCTGGAGATGAAGTTGAGTCTCAGCATTCTGGGGAACAGCAGCAACTGAAGGCATGTGTGGGGCACACAAGTATTAATAGGGGGAGTGGGATCTGTGTGGGAATCTGTGTGAGAGTGGCACTAGCAAAACTGGGTGGGGGGGATTTGTGTGTGCAAGGGTAGTACAGTTGGTGATGCTTTCAGAGGAAATAACTCTACTGCGAAAACTAAAAGCAAGAGTGAATGTTTGATCTTAGCTTCCCACCCCATCCCACTATCGAGTGATTGGGGGGAGAAAGCAATCATCGTTAAACTTACATTTAAATAGTTTTGTCATGTCACATTTTTACGAGCCAGGAATGGGTACAGTTTGTTAAACTTTCTTCTATGTCTATAATAGTGTAATGATCTGGGCGCACAGGCGTGTGTGTGTGTGTGTGTGTGTGGCCCTCTATTGGAAAGGATGAGAGCTTTCCATGACCGTATTCTTGGAGAAGGAAGATCTAAGTTCTATTGCCATGTTGTGTGAAGTTCATTTGCAAGACCCCGGGGTAGTGCCTAGATGGCTATGGATTTGTTACAATGCAGGGTGTTTTCTGTTACTGGATTTGTTGGTCATTTTTAAACAAACCAACCCAAACATGCAGCACAGATTAATGTAGTCACGCTTGGAGCTGCACCAGGAAAATAAATAAATAATTGTGTAATGTAATGGTTAGCAATGTATTACGGGGAGAGTTCAAGTATTGCACATCTGGTACAACCCAGACAAAGACAATAGTCATACAAGATAAGGGAAAGTGGAATCATTTCCAGGTCAGTAATAACAACTGTTAACAACACCCAGGGGCAATCAGGCATGTGTGTTTGCATTCAAATACAAACTGCAAACCTCAAGCACTCTGCACAGCCTTTTACTAAAACATGTCAAAGTCAATTTGAAATGCTGTGTTTTAATAACATTGTAAATACATATTGAAGATACCTGATAAGGGTAAAAGATCACCAGCACATACAACATTAACAACTTGTGCATTCTCTAATGTAGAACCAGTGTGTGTGCAAGTGCCCATCTGAAACCTTTACGCACATGCCTGAGCAGAACAGACCATTACGATAGTCTAGTCTGGTGTCCAGCTGATAATAACAGATTCTTTAAAGGAAAATCAAACACCCTACAATTCACCTGGCCAATGCACAGGGGGAGAGCAGGAGAATCCCATTCTGATCCTCAATCAGCTTCCTCTTTTGTACTTACAGTCTAAATTCTAATAGTCAATGAACAGTCATTAGCCATAGGTATTTCTGAAGTGCAAAAATTATTTGTCTTGCAACTGCTGTTGTTCCTTTAAAAAAATCAGCTCTACAAACTTATAAAGAGAGTGAGCGAGAGAGAGTGCACTCATGATAACATCAAAGGAGAATCTCAAGGCATTTCAAATAAAAGATAAAAGTGTTTAATCCAATATACAAAAAGTATCCTCAAGTGAAACAAGCATACTGGAAGAGAAAACTCCCCAGTGTTCCAGCCCTGCAACATCTCAAAGGCCAGAGTGCTGAGCACTGGGTCACAAATAGAAGTGATAGTAACTTCTTGAATCTTACTTCACTGGTCCAAAATTTATTGTCTGCTGCCCTGTTAAGACACACTCAGATATAGTCAGATATTTAAAGCAGGTGAATGCTTCAATACATGAATCAACACTCATTGTGAGATCAGAAGAACTGTTCAAATCAGTATGTTTTCCTCTAAATAATAAAATGATTGACTCCTATGCTCCTTCTTTCTCCTCCTCACCAGCCCTCTCTAGTTATAATCAGTATAAATGACCTCACATGAACATGCATGAACAAAGCAAGATGGATAATGTCAGGGCACTAATTCCAAATGGTGGAAGAGAGTTTTCCCAAAGCATTGCACCCTGAGAGGTATCATCTTCCTTTATCTCATCTTTGTTTTTCTGTACATAAGTACATTCTTATTTGTTAAAAGTGGCCATATTTTAGACTCCCTTTATTACTGTATTGTGCAATCAGATGCCATAGTGATGAGCGAGGTAAGAAAATCAGATAGAATGAATTAGATTATGATCTATATGGTCCCATTACCGTGGTATCTGATCCCTCTTGCAGAGAATCCCAGACATTTACCTTAATCATACAGAGATTTTCAGGGCAGTGTAAACTTTTATTTCCTATCCACGACCTCTGTAATCTTCAACAAATTTGACGCTCTTCAGGAGGAAGCTCCAGCTTTTCTCTCAAAGCTGAAAAAACAATGACTCAAAGCAACATTGCTTAATTTTGGACTGAATTCTCAAAAAAGCACACAAAGAAATACTTTGAAGTCTAAACAAAGGTGCTGCCATTGTCTGTGGAAAAATACGTACCAGTTAGGGGCAGATCTTTCAGCTTGTGTCAATGGTCACAGTTCCATTGACTTCTGATGATTTACACCAGTGGAGGATCTGCCTCAAACACTTTCAGTAAATAGCGTGTCTAATTCCAGGGTCTCAGAGTACTTTACAAAGGTCGGGAGCCTGAGGAATAAATTTCTGGGTATTCATATCTGAAAGCGGAGTCTGTATAATGAGTATAAACAAACACACAAATTAAGAGACAAAGGCAAAGTAAGAAACAGAAATCAGGTCTTCTGACTTCCGGAGACCTACCTGAACCATCGTAAGTAAAAAATTTTATCTTAAAATCCAGACACTTTTTTTCAGGGGATCCCCTGGGATTCCTACATTTTTCTCCATGTGTTCAGTATCACTTTTTATTTTGATTTACTTATTGCTGTAAAGCAATGTTTCCCAAACTTGTGACGTCTCTCGGCTTGTGCCGCTTCTAGCAGCTCCCATTGGCCTGGAGCAGCAAACCACGGCCAGTGGGAGCCACCATCGGCCGGACCTGTGGACGCGGCAGGTAAACAAACTGTCCCGGCCCGCCAGGGGCTTTTCCTACACAAGCGACGTCCCAAGTTTGGGAAACACTGCTGTAAAGTATCAGAGGGATAGCCATGTTAGTCTGTATCCACAAAAACAAGGAGGAGTCCAGCAGCACCTTAAAGACTAACAGAGGAAGTGTCAATACCAAGAGAGGGGAATTGCTTTTGTAGTGATCCAGGGAGTGGCTGGCTCACTGCAAAAGCAATTTTCCTTCTCTGGTATTGAACTTCCTCATCAATTATTGGGAGTGGACCACATCCATCCTGATTGAATTGGCCCTGTCAGCACTGGTTCTCCATTTGTAAGATAACTCCCTTCTCTTCACATGTCAGTATATTCATGCCTGTATCTGTAATTTTCACTCCATGCATCTGAAGAAGTGAGGTTTTTTACCCACGAAAGCTTATGCCCAAATAACTCTGTTATTCTTTAAGGCGCCACCGGACTCCTCATTGTTATTGCTGTAAAGAGATTTGATTCTTGAGAAAGGTACAACAGAAATCCACCTAATGACCCTGTGCTCTTGACCCTGGAGGCAGCCAGCATGAATAAACATTTACAGGCAAATCCTGCCCTGTCTTCCCCACACCAGCCAGTGAAGTTGAGCACATTCTCCCTGCAGATTAGGGAGTTCCTCGAAGCCATTGCGTCTCTCAGAGAGCTCCCACTAGGCTGTTGTGGGGTGGCTCAGCATTACCCACACACACATACACACCAGTTGTGCCTAAAGGTAAGATCTGTCCCTAAATAAGGCAGCCACTACTAATGTTAAGGGATCATGATGATTCCCAATAAGATAAAGATGAGAGGATACTTTGGTTTCACCATGGCTGCGTGGTGTTTTGTGGCCTGTGATATACAGGAGGTCAAACAAGATGATACATAAGCTTTATGACTCTAATGCCCACATTCCCAGGTCATATGTTTTCATAGGGCTGTCTGAGTGTCACTTTATGGAGGGATGATGCAATCATGTGACACCCAGATGGTTTGAATAAGCTGGTTTTTTTCCAGTTTGCATCTCAACTTTTAAAGGTATTTGTGTATTTTGATGAAAGTAATTGGTTTATAAAAAATCCTAGTTATTTACCTAGTTATCAACAAATAGGCTAATCCTATTAGTTCATACCATGGAAACTATAAGGGTAGATATATTCAGGAAAATGTTTTATGAATGGTTTATTGTATAAAGAAATACATCTATCTATCTATCGATAGATCTGGGAATTTTTAAAGCGTGGATCTTCTCAATTTCCGATATATAGCCATCGCAAACAGTTATAGTCTCTTAAATTAATCCTGCTGTCATGCACATGCACCAAATTAGCAAGCAAAAAATTCTTCAGCAGGAAAACGGTTTATTTTTTTTCCTCATTCTGAGTTGCAGATTTTCAGTTTAAAAGAAAAATTGTTGGCTGGAGGTTTTAGATGTAGATAAAAGCATTTAGACCCGAAACTGGAGTTGCAACCACTTACACTAGGTCTCATCTTAGATCTGCTCTAGTGTGTGTATAGCACCTTAGCACCTTGTATTTAAGAATCACAAAGTACTTTACAAACATTAATAGGAGGCAATATAACTATTTTTATACTCATTTTCTAGCTAGATAAACTAAGGAAGTGAGAGGCTGGATGAGTTCTCCAAGGTCACGACGTGAGTACCCAGAATAGAACCCAGGAGTCCTGGGGCATGATTTTTGAAGAGATTTAGATGTTTATAGTTGCAGATAAGCACCTAATGGGATTTTCAAAAGCAGGGAGGTGCCTAAATCAATGGGAGTTAGGCAACTGGACATCTTGAAAATCCCATTAGGCACCAATCTGCATCGTTAGGCACCTAAATCTGATCCCTGTTACCTAGTCTTATGTTCTAATCAGTAGCCATTACTATCTCTCTACTCCAGTGTGTATTTTCTAAACTATAATTTGATTAAAAGGAAAGAGAAAATGATCCTGCTCGTTGTATGTCACATTTCAAAGGTCCATAGGTTCCAAGGCCAGAAGGGACCATTGTGATCATCCAGTCTGATCTCCATAGCAAAGGCCAGTGACCTTCCCCAGAATAATTCCTAGAGGAGAACTTTTAGAAAACATTCAGGCTTGATTTAAAACTGGCCAGTATTGAGAATCCACCACAACTCTTGGTAAATTGTTCCAAAGGTTAATTACTCTCAATGTTAAAAATGTGCACCTTATTTCTGGTCTCAATTTGTCTAGCTTCAACTTCCAGCCATGGCATACCTTTGTCTGATAGACAGAAGAGCCCATTATTAAATATTTGTTCCCCAAGTAGGTACTTATAGACTGAAATCAAGTTACCCCTTAGCCTTCTCTTTGTTATGCTGAATAAATTGCACTACTTGTGTTTATCACTCTATGACAGATTTTCTAATCCTTTTCTCTTTCTTGTGGCTCTTCTCTGAAATTTCTCCACTTTATTAACATTCCTCTTGAATTGTGGACCCCAGAAGTGGACATGGTATTCCAGCAGTGGTCGCACCAGTGCAAGTTGTGAGAACTGTCCCAGAGCCTCCTGTAACGAGGGATTCAAAGTAGGGGAATGGACACACCCATAGCAATGTTACTGTGACTGGCACCCTTGCAATATTTACACTGCAGAGTGTTACTATTATCACAATAAAAACATAATTTAAGTAAAGTGGTTTTCAAGGACTAGGATAGCCAGCATCATATTCCTCCACCCCCACCCCAAAATTTGATTACACTGAAAAATTCAAATAATTATGATTACATTTGCTATTGATATTGTTTAGAAACTGTTGGCTTTGACCAAGCATTCATAGTGCCAAAATCTGGCCAGATGGGGCAAACTCTTCCCGATGCAAGGGATCCTTAGTCAAGCCCAGTAGACTATGGTATGGATAAAGTTACTCAAGTGTAGGATCAAGCCCTATAAATTTTCCATAAGCTTCTTGCTCTGAAAATCTGTGTCCTATTTTTAAAGTATTAATTTTGAGTAGCTTTAGAGATATAAACATAAAAATATCTGTACAACTTTATCCATGCACAAAATTGACAGTGACTGCTGGTATGACACCATCTAATCTGTTGCAAACCATGAATACACACCTGCGTGTAACTGAATTAATCTCACTCACAGATTTGTAAAACAGCTAAGTAATAGCGGGATTACAACAAATCTGTGACAGGTGCAATACATACGAGCCTTCTTTCCTTACAAGTTTTGAAGTCCTGGAAAGTTTTAATGGCCGTAGCTCTAAAAATTCTGATCAGGGGATTATCTTGACTCAGGATTTACCCCTTTCTCCACATTGGTCGGCAACGTTCCTCTGAGAGTTTGGCTTTTTGTAATGTACAGTTTAATATTGAGGATCTCCTTCCAAACTCAAAAGTCAGGATCCCATATGATGGGGAATTTCTGCTTCTGAATCATTTCAGTGCCAGCTTCTCCTCTCACATAACTCCTGCAGCGCTGCTGACATCAGTTCCTAGGAGGAATCTGATTTTCAGAGATTTTTTTCCAGCCAATAGGAACCCTATTATCGACAGAAGAGCCCTCTTGCTCCAAAGTGGCTATAGAGTGGCTGTTAAGTAACAGTCCACGTTTTCAGAGAAGGGCTACACACTAATGCTACGGATCATTCTAACTGAGTGCCAGAACTGCTCCAGGGAAGCTGGGAGAGCTCAGGCCAGAACAGTACCTGCAACCCCCTTTTAGAGGGCATTTCATGCTTTCCCCTTCTTAAGGCTATTACAGAGGGGACCCATCCTCGCCCCATTCCCCATGGAGAGTCTAGTGTTGCTGGTGGGATGTACCTCTCCCAGTTTGAGCACAAACACAGTAATTGGGGCTAAGCCCTTCATAGGGACAGAAGAGAAAGGGTCTTTATACTTCCACCCCTCTCCTGGTCTGGTCCAAAGATAGGTTGGCATGGGTGAGTGGTCTGGACAGTGGGTGTTACCATATCTGCCTTCTCATTAGAATATTTGTCTCTTGCCCCCATCTTTCTGTAGCATCCTGCATGCTGTCTAATCCTGTTTTCACCCTTTCTTTCCCTTCAGATATTTCCTGTCTCCTCTTTTCTTTACCTGTTCTGTAGCTCACAAACCAAATAGTGTTTCTGTTCAAGTCAGACCTTCAACCCACAATATTCTGGTGAGATTGAAATCAGGCAGGACAAATTTAACTGTAGAAATTCAAGCAAAGAAAGCCAAACATGACAACGGTACTTTTGAGTTAGAAGTATAAGGACATTTTCCCTGCCACTTGAACCTTTGGAAAGTGTGAGCTTGTTGAGCAAGCATGACCTCAGCCTCTTGAGTCATCTTGTCCTTTCGGAAGACACAGGGTGGTGCAGAAAGATTCTCTTGGAACGGTAAGAATCTCAGCCTAGCAAGCAGAAAGGATCAGGTGAGCAAATGCATGTACAGACGTTTCTATGATGTTCACAAGAGTTGATGAAATAGCCCTCACAACTCCCCCTGTCACATAGGGAAGCATTATTGTCTTTGTTTAGAGTCAGGAAAAGTGAGGCACAGACAGTAAGGACCACATCATTAGAAGTAATCTATGACGTTGGATGTCTAACCAGAAACACCTTGGTCCAAATCCTCATAGGTATTTAGGCTCCTAAGTTCCATTGAAACCAGTGGGAGTTAGGAGCCTCAATGCTGTTGAGGATCTGGGCCACTGAGATTAGTTTTCAGGGGTTCAGAGCAGCCGCATCTCCCAATGAAATCAATTATTTCTTCCCCCATCAATTGTTCTTCCCCTCAAGAACCTTGTAGGCTCTTTCAGTGCTCAAACTACTTTGTAGCTATTCAGTGCTCCACAGATTAGAAAGCAGGTGAAGAAAGGAAAGGGAGCGATAGCCACTGGTCCCTCCCACTTTGGCAGCCAGACAAAACTGGAGACATCATCAGGGAAGCCCACAAAATCGCACTGAGGCCAAAAAGTGAGAGATTAGGCCAGTCTGACTGTCACCTGCAGTCTCACTGTCTGTACCCAAGAGTTTGCAAACCAAAGAACTACTGACCTGCAAGTAAATTCTGAGGCATGAGCAAATATTTACTAGAGCCACAAGAGACCTCTGCTTTTAATTCACCAGCATAGAGATGACGGGGCTGAGTGTGGATTTGGCTGAAACGCAAGTTTTGAGACCCAGTGGAACTTTTGAGATGTTTGCTTTCTCATTAAATCTCTTTGTGCTGAGGTCCAAGGGGTGCCTCTGTTTCCTTCTGTCCCAGAGGCCCTGCTACAGTTAAGATGAGGACACTGACTTTAGCTGCATAGCTACCACTGAAACAAAATCTGTGAGCTGGGTACGTATCTTCTGGGCACTTGTGCACTAGTGAGAGGGTTTGAAACTGAGAATTATTCTGCTGTGGGAGTGTGGTAGGAAATCCCCTGCTATGCTAGGCCCCAATTTGGCGCTCAGTTACACCTGTGTAACTCCCATAAACTTCAGAAGGGTTACGTGGATGTAACAGAGAGCAGAGTAGGAACCACTGGGGACTCTAGGAAGAGAGACAATTAAATGTTATGCTGTGTTTTACGGAGTACAGAGCCTATTTTTTCTATTTCACAGCTGGCTTGCTGGGCTATAAAGTTGAGGGTGTTTTACTGTGTCACTCTATACGTACTATGTATGTGTGTTTCATAGGATAGCATGAGTGCACTTACTCCTAGTACTCTGTGATAATAATGTGAGTGTTGGGAAATTGACTCACCTCCTTTATGGATGAAGGTGAGCGTACAGTTACAAGGAGTAAATAATACTTGATCCCGCAATGAGAAAACTTTAAATGCTACATTTGTAATAACTATCACCAAATAGTGTTGTGATCTGGCAGGCACCCCCTACCAGGTACAGGGCGAGCTGCCCCATTGCCGTCTGTAGGATCAGTCCCTGTGTATGCTCTGCAGGGGTCTATCCTGGCAGAGCTTGGTGAAGAAGGATCCCCGATAGCTCGATTGCTACCCACCAATCCGGTGGGTAGTGTGGATGTACCCTTAGTTTGTATCAACGAAAAGAACGAGGAGTCCATGTATCACCTTAGAGACCACACAAGCTTATGCCCAAATAAATGTGTTAGTCTCTAAGGTGCCACAAGTACTCCTTGTTGTTTTTCCAGGATTCATGTACATGGGGGGTTGCTGCAGTCTGATAGTCTTTATTTTAATTGCAAATAAAATCAAAAAAAAATCTTGGATGTAGTTTAGATAAAGAAAAACAGCAGTGCAATGATACTGCTAGCCAGGGAAAGCACAGCCATTGTCCTGCTGCAACTGTTCTGTTAATTGCTGTTGTTATGCTGGGGGTTGGGCAAAACCTCCTTGAAGCTGGTGGGTGTCACAGCTGCCACCAAGAATAAAATTAAAAACTTCCTGGTGGAACAAAGAGCTGCAACAATAGGAGCCTCCACCCAAAACACAGGCCCCATGCGAAGCTGGAGAAGGAGCTGGGGCATGTGGCCTAAAGAGTTCCCACCCTGGCTCTAATAAACTCAGGGGATTGAATGGTTTGCAGCTGTATAGGAGAGAGAAACATCACAGACAGACACAGAGAAGGCAGCAAACAACCAAAGACAGCCAGGGAAAAATTTGTAGCTAGAGCTGGTCAGAAACTTTTGGACAAAAAAATAAGGTTTTCTGGTCAGAAAATGGTGATTCATTGAACCTGAAATGTTTTAAGAAAACAATTCAGGTCCAATGAATGTCAAATTGCTGGTGGGAAACTACCCTGAAGCTGGGACCCCAGGCTTCTAGAGTTACTTACTATGGAACTGGAAGCCCTGGCTTTAGTTGGGTCTTTCTGGGTTTTTCCATGGTCCCGATAGGGAGCTGGGGCCTGGAGACTCTGGGAGCACTGGATCCCAGGTTCTTGGCTCAGCCCTGAAAGCTGTGCAGCAGGGAACCTGACAGCCTTGAAAGCTGAGAACCCCAACTCAACACAAGGACCTCGGGGTTTCCAGGTTCCCTGCAGTTGGAAGACTCCTGGACCAGCTGGCTCCTTGGGCTGCCTGACTCTCAGGGCAGCTGATTCCTAACACTGTGGAAGTCATCATATAAATGTTTATTAGAAGATATTAAAGAAAGGTGATACAAAGGGTTTGATGTGTCAGTCGTTGGTCATCGGGGGAAACATACAGAGCATGGGGGGACGCTGGCGACTGGTTACGGTTCAGCATATAGTACACACAGCCTGTAATGTCCCCAATGCGGGGTGTACGGTGGTTGGGGTCAAGATATAGTAGGGGGGCAGTGAGGGTACATCGCTCATAGAGTGGGCTACACACAGTCGTGGGTATGAGTAAGCGGGCCGGGTAATGGGGACAGGGTGACCCTCACGTGGTGGGATCCAGATTGGTAAGTTCAGGACTCAGGGGATATGGTTTGGTAGGGGGGTTGTAAGGGTTTCCCCCTCCCCCCCGTGGGTGCGTGGAGCCCTACATGCACACCAGACTGCAGCCTAGTGTACATAGCCAGCAAAGGCCTTGGCACTGAGAGAATAAATCTCTTTCCCTGTATGAGGGGAAAGGACCCCACCCCACCGATGTTATCTGTGGCAAAGGCAAGAACCTCCATTTCTACGTTATTATGGTTTCTCAGCAGATCAGGATGAAGCAAGGAACAATCAATGATCAGACAGAGAGGAGGAACGGTGTAATAATCTGTATTTTCAGAGTCCCTCCCAGTTGCTCCCTGAAGTAGATTAGTAAGTAGAATTTTATAGGTGAGTAAAACGAGGCACAAATCAACTCATTTGCTCAGAGCTATACAAGAAGCCAGGATTAGAACTAAGGAGTTCACCCTACCACCTCACAGGGTCCCAGAGCCCAGCATCCAGACCCAGCCCAGAAGTCAATACAGCAATGAAACAGCCCAAGCCCCGTAGGCCCAAATTGTCTGGCCCAGGCCAGCTGCAGGTGTCTAGTTGCTGTGTAGACATACCTTCATGTCACTGCAGCAGAGAATCCTGTGGCACCTTATAGACTAACAGAGGTTTTGGAGCGCCACAGGATTCTCTGCTGCTTTCACAGATCCAGACTAACACGGCTACCCCTCTGATACTTGACTTCATGTCACTGTTTCTCAGCAACTGCCTCCAATCCCAGTTGTAGGGGTTTGCTTCTACTCTGAAAAAGAGGGAATAGTTTATTTTCCTTTGAAGAAAAGAATCTGTTTGCTTTACACGCAGCAGGAGTGTGATCTTTACCATTTAACCCTTTCTTTGTGAACCTAAAAAGAGGTGCCACCAGAGTGCTTTTAAACCTCAGCCTGCTTGTTGTGTATTGTTTTCTGCAGCTGCAATAACACGTGCCCTATCACCCTGCCCAAACCTAGACACACAGTCATACTGAAATGTGTCCATCCCGAATGAGGGATGTCACCATAGATGTGACATGTAACTGTTAATTGTTCTCTTTCAGCAGGATGGCTTCTGGCTTTAAACTACAGGCATCTACAGTCATGGAATCACGTTTTAACTTCTCCCAGTAAATTATATTCAACTCACAGAAGCTGCTTAACCTGGTCAGAGGCATCAAACATGATTTAACAGGATTTTTGCCCTCTTGTGTACGCTGCTTCCAACTAGCCTTTAATTCTTAGTAGGCAGAGATCTCTGCTGGAAGCAGTCGGGTACTACAAGACATTTGAGATACCTGTTAACAATTACCGTGGAGCTGTAAGGGCTTGGAACCCCACATGGGGAGCAAGGGCACAAGCCCAGGGAGGGTTACATTAAAGGCAATAGAGACAGTCTTCATGTCTCTCTGCTGTCAGAGTTCAAACTGCTCTTTTCAGAGAATAAATGCTCCCGTTTGGACTGGATTGACTTTCCATTCTCTTTTCCTTTTCACTGTAACCCTACACTTGAATCAGCCAATGGCAATAGAAACCACACACCTGCCTCTGGGCAAAAACTCACACATCCAAGCCAGTGGTGTGCTAGTGAGCCACCCTGTGTGTGTGGCATACACCCCCCCACACACACACCGCCCCCATGGCACATAACAGTACAGGGGAAGTAAGCCTGGCCTCTGCTCTAGGGGACAGACCATGGCTAGTTACCCATGCCCCCTTGGGACCATGGTCTGTCCCCTAGAAGCAGGGTGAGTCCAGCCCTCCAGCTGGCTAGTACATTATGTTGCTATCAGCAGAATGTGCTAGGTGGCTTCAGAAATATAAACTGCAGTAACCAGTGATTCTTCTTCGAGTGGTTGCTCATATGCATTCCATTTAGGTGTGTGCGCGCCGCGTGCACAGCCGTCGGAGAAACTTTTTACCCTAGCAACACTCGGCGGGTCGGCTGGGCGCCCCCTGGAGTGGCGCCACCACGGCGCCGCATAAATAGCCCAGCCGATCCTTTAAATTGTTTACCAAGAGCCATTGCCCTTCTCAAAGGAGGCCACTTGTGCTAAGTGGGACCACTGCCCTGTTCAAAAGGTTAGTCCTGTATCACCTTTTAACCTGGGCTCGGTGTAGTAGGAACAATGTCCAGCTGCAAAGCATTGTGTTTTTAAGGTCCTGGGCATGAGTCATAGGCCTCATGTGCTTTGAGATCACCTATTGCACAGGACTCTGCCTAGACATGTCTCTGTGCTCCCTGTTTTTTTTCCTCTTCCCTGCCTCTGAGCCAATCAGAAGTACTGGTGGGAGACTGCTAATTTTGCCCTTAAAACAGACTTTTCTCGATCAGACCGTCAGAAAGTTCCTGCATTGCTGTCGACTAGGGG